>NW_015506091.1:343802-349080 GCF_001515645.1 Sinocyclocheilus grahami | reverse complement strand
AGGAATCTTAGACCACATCGGCCCACCTTCACCAGCTACACCACAGCTTTAAGATGAGAAATAATATGTAAGTAATGTAGCCCAGAATTTTAATTATTTAATTACATTTTATTTTCTTTATATACCATTTACTTATAATATGTTGCAGAGCATAAAGAGTTAATAGAGTTCAGTTGAAATGTACATGGCTTTGCAGGTGCTGTAAACATTAACCAAATGACAATGGTGTATAACTTTGATGGGATTTGATTGGTTCTTTATCCTTCAATCACTCTTGAGTTTACGTAAAGGGAGCTTGCATTCGCAGCAGGAATCAGAGCGAGTAACTCACGCTCAACTCTTAAACAGACCAGCATTTAGCAACAGCCTGTAGAGGTCTTATATCGCTGTGTTAAAGCAAGTGTATGTATGTTTTCTACCTTGAAATATCAGTTTCAGCGGATACGAAATTCCGCAAAAAGTGCGGATTGCTTTACAACAGCAACAAATGCACGTGCACAGCTACTGTAAGTACGACAGTGAACTCCACTCATGTAACGGCAGGGGGCTCCAAAGTCGCCAAAACACACAAAACTACATACAGTTGCTTTAAATCAATAATAATTACTAAAATTGTTTCCCTAAGGCCTATTTCAATAAGGAGGTTCAACCAACTCTGAGTTACTTAAACTTGAACTCTAAGTTGACTTACCCTGAGATGGGAATCTCTGAGTTTTCGGTTTCAGAAAAGCTGATTTGAGTTAGTTCGTTAAGCACGTGCACCACGACTATGAAAAGCCATGATCAATGGAGCTCCGAAATTACGATTCAACATGGCAACAGCATCCGACAAATATACGTCCGTATACTTCCGAGTCAGTGTGTAAAGTTTAATTCTTAATTGCTGTTATATTATCAGAGGTGAAAAGTGGCAGAATGGTAAGTTATTGAGCTAATAATAATTTTCATGTTATACCAAAAAAAAGCAGCTAAAATTAAGTATACAAACATAATTCAATCAGGTAAAGCTTTAAAGGGATAGTTCACCCAAAAATGAAAATTACCCCATGATTTACTCACCCTCAAGCCATTCTAGGTGTGTATGACTTTCTTCTTTCAGACGAATACGATCCGAGTTATATTCAATAATGTCCTGGCTTTTCCAATCTTTAGTAATAGCAGCGAATGAGGGTCGAGATTTTAAAGCCTAAAACAGTGCATCCATCCATCATAAAAAAGTGTCCCACATGGCTCCGGGGGGTGAATAAAGGCCTTCTAAAGCGAATCGATGCGATTGTGCAAGAAAACTATCCATATTTAAAACTTTATAAATCGTAATCTCCAGTTTCCGCTAACTGTTGTGCGTGCGTTCACGAGAGAGTGGCGCTCCGGCGGATGACGTGGCGTACAAACATTTGACATATAAAATAAATATCATTCAGTGTCTATTTCAATCGGCAGCTTTTTCAAAATAGTCGAATGCTCTTTTCACGTAACCCCATTGGCAGATCGTGTTACTTGTTTTGGGCAAAATGCGGTTCATTATTTTCCCCCAGGAAACAAGACTACATATCTTTCTGTCAGTTTTCTTATATAGAAATGCATCTTGATCAAATAATTTTTAGATCTTGTACTTGAAATAAGACAAAAATTCTCACTAAGAAAAGCATGTTTGCAGCGTGAATGAATGAATGAGGTATTTAAACATTGCTTATGTTTTAAAAAGAGGAGGAGACCGAAAGAAACTCTGGGTTTAACGAAGAAAACCTCACCAGGTTAGGTTCACAGAGTGTTACCATGGTAACTGACTCTTAGTATAAGTTACCTCTCTTTCAGAAATGGGCTTGACTTAGCCTGCTTTCTCGGGTTTGACAAACCTCCCGTTCTAAAACAGAAAACACAGAGTTTCCCTCATTCCAGGGTTAACATACTCAAGAGTTTTCACTAAACCTCCTTTCTGAAACAGGCCTCAGGTTCTTTGAAACGCTTGTATTTACACTTGACAGTCCGTCCACTCCTGCTCATGTTATACTGGAATTTTCTGCAATACAGCGGCAGGACAGCTGAATGCATATTTATTAATTTGTTTGCACAGAGTTTTTTCTGCCTCTTGGACTTCGAGTACAATCAGAGCTCATTTACACTGATGTTTTTGGCCGATGCTTTTCATTGAAGTGACACACACCTGAGCGTTTAATGAAAACTTGAGCACACAAACTAAATCAGCATGAGCAGAGTTTAAAGTAGGAATAGAGAGAGGAGTAACGAGCGCAGGGCTCGTCAGGGTCAGTGCTTTCCAAGTGTTCAAGGAGTGATGATGCGCGTTAAAACCAAATGAAGCTCTGCATAATGTCAGTGCACAGAAAATCATTTCAGCTCTCTCAGAATTTCAGCGACAGTAATTGATGCATGATGGGAATATGGAGTCACGGTAAGAGTTGAAGCTTGTGTTTCTGTTAAAGCTCTTCTCGAGGCATATACTTTGGTTGAACAACAGAGCTTTATCAGTAGCGGTTGACCGATATATCTGCAAGGCCTGTATTATCGGCCGATATTTGGCATTGTGTTTTGATTTCGATATCTGGCCGTGTGAATTGGACGCGGTCAGGAGAGTTTGGCTCTCACCGGAGATGCATGAGAGACAAACTGATTTCAAACTATTCCGCGCCATATCTAGTTTGTCTCTTTACCATATTCATGTCACATTCAACTTTTTTTTCTGAAAATAATCTAAAGGTCCTATCTAAAGTAATTATCAAGTTATTTTTAAATAGATTTTAAATGCATTTAGCAAAGTTGATGAATAAGTCAATGAAAAATGGGAAATGCATTGTATTTCCAGTGCGCTAGAAATTCCTTAAAGCATGAGTACTGAGCGAGACCCAAATCACACGGCACAGATTCATATCAGACTAGGAGGAAACTTCACCAAAAAAGCCATGAACTCCGTCACAAACGATGAACCTGGGGTCACTGCAGGGCAAAATTCAGAAGTGAAGAACTGTCCTCATTTCAGACCATGAGTCACGAATGACAGGAGGATGATTTTACTGAATAAAAAAATTTTTTTAAAAAGTTTTACAACAAGACATGAATAATTGTGTCATTAATTTTGACTAATTGTGCCTGATTATTGACTGATGTGAACAGTGCTGCGTTCACCATTCAAACTTCTTACATTTCTTGCAGAAACGCCGCCGTTTCCTCATATTCATGCACCTCTGATATCGATTCAGACTTTTGTTGGCAATATCTATAATTATGAGTCCATTGTCAGCTATAGACCCGCTTTGAGCTCATCATTCGGATGCGTATGTCAAGTCTCTGTAATATTATAAAATCCTGTTTTTGTGCTCCTGTGATTTTTATCTTTGAAAATGACTTATTTTTCTATTGTTTGTTTAATACGTTTTTAATGTTAAAATAACTCTTTCTTTCTTTCTTTTCTATTTTTGAGCTGGATTCATGAAACATTCTTTCTGCTAAAAAATGCTATTTCTTTATTAAAAATGCTTCTGAAGCGTTCTTATATTTTCTCTTAAGGATGTTTTAAAGACAAAACTTAAGAAGAATTGATATTCTTGAATAGAATATTTTTCAGAATCATTATAAAGAACTTTTTGAAGTTAGGATAATACCTAATAATGTAATTTTCATCTTAAGAAACAAAAAAGAAGCTCTGAAGAAAATGTATGAGAGTTTGTTTGTTTATTTACAAACCTAAGAACCTTCTTAAGATGATTTCTGTGAATCTGGCCCCTTAAAATGTAATGGTCAGAAAAGCATAATTTCTGTTTCCTCTTCTCTATAAAAATTCTAATGTGTTTGAAATGTAGGAATTTAACAGATTCATCTCTAAGTGATGCACAACACTGCTTGATATGGTTTGTACACCCATACATTCGGCAGACACTATTATCACAAACAACTTCCACTGCATCTCACTTTATCATCCAGAAATGTGCTGTTCTGTCTAGCCTGCACTAATGTGAACTACACAAGTCCGTGCGGTTTTCCGTCACTAATGTCATGATGGCTCAGAGTCAGACAAACCACTTCAGTTTGATTCTGTTTATTTCTTTCTGTCTGTGACTGCAGTAAAGCTTCTTGTCTCGTAACATATAAACTGCGTTAACGTTACACTCTGCTATAACTAGCAAATCAATTCTTGGAGTCATAACAGAATAAACCGGTGAAATATTCAGCTGTAAAGCTCTGATGGAGGGGTTTATTGAAGGTTACGTGTTAAAACTCTCAGTAGCAGGAGACTGCTCAAAGTGAAGATCAAAAGCTCAAAGTCTGCCAGATAAAGTGTGCTTTGAATTCTGACAGTGCTAAAATAAAATTACACACACACACACACACACATCATTGGTGCATGTGAGATAATGTAATGACACAATGTGCCATGCATATGTGCCCTTTGTTGCAGTCAATCCCTCCACAACACACACACACACACACACACACACACACAGACACACACACAAACACAGACACACACACACACAGTCGTGTGCATGTGTCTGAAGGTCACTGGAATCTGTTCATATTACTCACCAGAAAATGATTAAAATATTCATAATGTAATTAGAATAATTTAAAAGACAATAGTTCAAGAAACTGAACAAAATGAAGTGCGTTTATGATTAAAACTAGAACCAATATCTGTCAATGGGGAATGAACACTTGTTTTCTCTTTAAATTTGCTTTCCCCGTTTTGTAGAAAGTAGAAAGTCTGAGATAGTATTTCTTGTAAAGGCATACTTAATATTTGTTTTATTTACAACTTCGTCATTTTTACAGTGTATGTGCTCTCTTATGCATCACGCAGTGAGTAGCGTCTGGTTAAAGCTGTAGTCTAATCGAGACGTGAATGATTGAGCTGCATTAAAGCGCCGTCAGCGGCTTTCCCATCGCCTCACATGTCTTCAGGGTTTGAGACACAACATTCAGCGCATGAACAGTTTAGTTACAGTTTCAGTCTGTGATCAATAGAAATGTTAAGCACACCAAGAGAAATGCAGCTAATCTAATGGATCCACAGAAGATCTGCTTACTAATGCATATGAAGCATCGTCAGGTAAATGTGGGTTTCTTCGGCTGGTAAAGTGACATGATGACAGCAGCGTGAGCCGAATGACTGACAGCTGAGACGTGTGTTTCCTCCACAGCGGCGTTTTCTTACAGGAACCTGTATACTCGTACGTTTTCTTTAAGTGAACTTTACATCATACTTTAAGTATACTACTATGTCCCTATTTAGGTATTAATTTGTATATATTTTGTTACATGAATA
>NW_015506091.1:333802-338802 GCF_001515645.1 Sinocyclocheilus grahami | reverse complement strand
ATAAACTCCCTTCATTTTATTTTATTTTATTTTAAAATAAATGTCTTGTAAGGTATACATTTGACTGTAATTTTAGGAAATGTATATTGATTTAATAATGTTTCGAGATTTATACTGAGAAACAAGACAAGCTTTTTTAGCATTTTATTTTACATTTAAGCTTTTTTTTTTTTTTTACGCTTGAACTCTTGTGTTTTAGTAATGTCTCTGAATTATCTTAATCATCTGCAAATATGCATATGTGTAATTTATTTGCTGTTAATTTCCATTTCATGTACTTCACTGCAATTTTTAATCGAGTTTCAATTATTTTCTATGGTAATTTGTGCCTCACAATTGCTATTGATGCATCTGGACTCACACTGAACCTGGAATATGCTTGGAATATCGATGTATTACTCATGAATGAATGAATATGTAAATGTGAATATGTAAAGAGCTGAAGAGGTCTGATATCTGGGTTCTTCAGATGTTCTCGATGCGTGTAACGTGAAGCGTTGGACAGAAGCAGAAGATCACAGGTGATGCAGCAGAGCAGATCGGCCTCTTTACTGGATATTTATAGCTTGAGGTTTCTGTCTTATGATATGATGTTCGCACACAATAGATAAAATCCATACGCCTGGCGTCCCGAATGCTTTTAAATGAGCCGTCGATTCCAGGCAGCTCTGATACATTGCTTTATGTCCAGCGCCCTCTCAGAAACACTCCTTATTTCATCTGTTTCACTGAAGGTTGACTGGGATTATGTCCGTCGGTTCATTTGACATATCTTTTATGCACACTTTTTTTGACACAAACACAACTAAAACTTGAAGTTTTAGTGAACTTTTCCTTCTAGTAAGTTTGGTAACAGGGTTGACCATGAGTGTCTCTGAGCTCACAGCTTGTTTTTGCTCACAGATGACTCCAGGAGAGAGAAACACAGACGGACAGATATATCTGTGTGTGAGAGTGAGGAGGGAAAGGTCACAGACAGGTTGAGATTGAAACCAGCCTTTGAAAATCGACCTTTAGCAGCAGAAACTCTTTCAAACAGAAAAGCTGCTCAAACACTCGCAGTGACATTTCTAACGCTCCCACATCTGATTTCATGAATCTTACTGGACGTTCAGACTCAGCGCTGTCATTGAGAATAAAGATCTGCATGCCAGCTTTGAGTTACAGCGGGAATCAAAACACTTTCACTATGACAAGGCCAGTATCGCAAATGCTCACTTCAATACTGATTCCAATTTAAATCAAAATAAACAATGAATTGAATTTCAATTAGATTGATCAAAAGTGCCAGAAAAACAATTCTAATGTTCAAATAAATGCTGTTCTTTTGAACTTTCTGTTCATCTGTGAATCCCTAAAACATCAAATGTTTCTCAGTTTCCACAAAAAATATTGTGCAGCACAACTGTTCTCAACATTGATAATAATCAGAAATCAGCATATTATACTGATTTCTGAAGATCATGTGACACTGAAGACTGGAGTAATGATGCTGAAAATACAGCTGCACATCACAGAAATACATTACAGTTTAACAGATATTCACACAGAAAACAGCTGTTTGAGATTGTAATGATATTTCACAATGTTAGTGTTTTTACTGTATTTTTGTTCAAATAAATGCAGCCTTTAAGAGCAGTTTAATAAAAAAAAAAATTTAATTATTCCAATCTTTTGGCTGCCAGTGTGAATGTGTTTATTAAAACATAGTTTGTTTACACTAACCTTAAAAAGTAAAGATTTAAAAAAAAATGTTTCTGAAAGAAGTCTCTTCTGCTCTCCAATGCTGCATTTATTTTATTAGTAATACAGTAAAACAGTTATAGTGTGAAATGTGATTAAATTGCAATATTGTGATTCCAGAAGGATAGAAAGTTCAGAAATCGTTTGTAATCTTCCTGTGATTATTCACCATCCACAGGTTCATCTGTGCAGAGCTGAGAGACATTACTGGACATGGCTTTTATTCCGGTCACTCCATCCTGAACGCAAACAGACGAACGCCGAATGAAAAACACTCCCTCAATCATCTCTGAACCGCATGTTACTATTCAGCGAGCTATCGACAGATTTACTAACTTTAAACTTTGAGGTTCTTCAAACGGTTGAGCTGAAAGAGAAAAGCCGAACAGATCGGGTATTATTACACACGTGTGAACATGCAAATTCCCAAATCCACATCCGTTCAGAGCCGCTTCCTAGATGCATATCTGGCATATCGGATGTCTGGACATCTGACCTAGGTCTAAACACGTGCATTCAACTCCCATTGGCATTACAAACCACCACAGGCCCAGAGCGACACGTTTGCCCACAGAGATCGCTCATCTTAGGCTACGTTTACACCGCAAGCCTGAATGCACACATCCCACCATACCCTGCCTATACGTAACTGTGCAGCTACATGTCAACCAGCTTAATATCTGCTGACACTTTATACTTCCTCTACATGCTCCCATTAACATTATCTGTCATCATGACTTCACACACCCAACTCTATATCCATTCTCAACACAATTCTCCTTTTCCCACCAACTCCATATCGGCTTGTATTAATGATATTAATGCTAGGATGACCAGTAACTTTCTCAAACTCAACACTGTTGGTTCACCAAAAAAATGTATCTCATTTCTGTGTTGACAATGTTAACATTGCTGGAGTAGGGTTAGGGTTAGGTCTAGGGTTAGGGTTAAGGTTAGGTCTAGGGTTGGGGTTAGGGTTAGGTCTAGGTTAGGTTAGGTCTAGGGTTAGGTATAATCTTTGACTCTTCTCTCTCCTTCCTTCCTCACAGTTCTCACTAATCTCCTTTCTTTCACCTCTGTAATATCGCTCGTTTGCGTCCCTTCTTAAATATCAGCGATGCTGAGACACTGGTTCATGCCTTCATCACGTCTCGACTCGACTACTGTAATTCTCTTTTCTATGGTCTACCAAAAACAACAATAAATACGCTCCAATATATTCAGAAATCTAAAGCTATGGTTCTCACTTTTTCAAAGAAATCTTCTCGCTTTACTCCCATCCTACACAGACTTCATTGGCTACACCTTCGGTTTTGTATTCAGTACAAGAGTCTCCTCATCACCTATATTATTGTATATTTCTCATTCATAGCTACTCCGCCTCTCGCACACTAAGATCTTCTGATACTGGTCTGCTGTTGATTCCTCGGCACAAGTTAGCATCGTTTGGTGGACGAGGGTTTTGTATCTCTGCCCTCACACTCTGGAACACACTGGTGATCTCTCATCATTACACGATTTCAAAAAACATATATTTCCTTTCTTGTTTCTCTGATCTCTGACTGTATGATCTGATTCATGTTATGTATTTTATGTTTATCTGTATTGTTTTTCTGTCTGCTGTCATCTTTATTTGTTATAATATTGTAAAGCGACCTTGAGTTTGCAGAAAGGCACTATATAAAATAAACGTATTATTATTATCGTTGTTGTTCTCTCAGATGTATAGACAAACATCCAGTAATGTTAATAGAACATTCGGTCAGAGTTATCTGGTCTTTAATAATCTTCTCAAAACATTATGTATACACTGTTCATGGAATGTGTGTATATTTTTTGTTTGTTTTATTTATTTTTTTACATTTCAGTTGAACATTCATCTAACATGGTTTAAATGTTACTTCTTCCAGAATGTTCAAAGAAAATTCATAAGTAACATTCTCATAATGTTTGCAAAATGATCAAAGGAAATATTCCCTTAACTAAGAAAAAAAGGTAACACTTTATTTTAAGGTGTCCTTGTTACACATGTTAAATGTACTTACTATTATAATAACAATTAATTATACATAATTACATGCAAGTAACCCAAAGCCAAACCCTAACCATACAGTAAGTGCATGTAGTTAATTAAAATATTAATCAGTACTTATATGTATAATTACACTGTAACAAGGACACCTTAAAATAAAGTGTAATCGAAACATGTTTTTAAAACCTTTAACTTTCAGAAGTAATGTTTTCATAACTTAATAAGAATGTTCTCAGTAAAACACTCTAGAACATATTTTGTTATCTTGTAGAATTGTCTGAATAAAGTGTGACTGAGGAGCTTCTGCTGCACACCTCCTCACGAGTGTGTGTGTGTGTGTGTGTGTGTGAGAGAGTGTGTGTGTGTGTGTGTGTTATAAATAAAGGCTGGCCTCCCTCAGGCTGACATGTAATAGAGACTGAGTGAATGCGAGGAGGAGTGAGAATTCAACTCTTCCCACACAAAAACCAACATCTCCAGAAATAAACCCCTCCAGAATAACCTGCTGCTGATATTTCAGTGTAAAGCCCACAAGCCGCTCACTATTTCCATCTCGTATAAATATTGTGTGAGTTATATCCCAACCGTTCAGCCTGCATCCAGGTGCGTCTGCAGTTTACTGCGTCTGAACGCAAGCAAATGCTCGTGTTTATGTACGTCCTCAGCCGATCGGTTGTTCGCTCAGTCATCACTTTTACTGTTGCACAAACTGTCAAACTGCAGTGTAGATACAGAATGTAACACAACGTGTATTTTTTTACAGTATCACACTGACACATATTTGTTCAGCTGAGCTGATTTAGAAGCTCTTCTTGGTTTTCTTTTTAAATGCATGTACAGTAAAGTAAAAGTGCAGACAAGACACAGCGAACTTAAAGGAAAGTGCTCGGACAGAATAAGGGTTAAGGTTAGTTTTAGGGTTAGTGTTTACAGTAGGTAGTCAACCAGAATACTTAGTACCGCCGCGTTTGGCTGCTGCAAGGTGATGCTTCATGAATCAAGACTGTAGATTTAACATCCATGCAGTCACTGAATGCAGAATCTGGTTATCTGAGGAAAGAAATGAGATGTTCACAGACAGTGTGTGTGTGTGTGAGTGAGTGAGTGTGTGTGTGTGCGTGTGTCTGTGTGTGTGCGCATGCATGTGTGTCAGTGTGTCGGTGTGTGTGCATGCGTGTGTGTGTGTGTGTGTGTGTGTGTGTGTGAGTGAGTGAGTGTGTGTGTG
>NW_015506091.1:315594-332768 GCF_001515645.1 Sinocyclocheilus grahami | reverse complement strand
GTGTGTGTGTGTGTGTGTGTGTGTGTGTGTGTGTCAGTCTGACACCAGGACATTCATAAGAGCCGTAAAACCAGCACACTCTCCAGATTTGCACAAACCCGTTTAAACAGGTCAGATATAACCATCCATCACTCCTCACACATGATATTAGGAAAAAAATATCCTCTGCGGAGCCGCTTTATACTCCACCGTGCAAAATTATAGAGTTATTGCATCCTGGGAAACTCCATCACAGCCAGCCAGTTACTATACATTACAAAGCAGATCCGCGGGTATGAGAGGCGTCATAACTCATGGCATATCAGATAAATATTTACAGTCACTCAACAGCGTATTGTGTTCAGATTCACAGTAAATGAATCCAGAGATCATGTCGGACCAGTTTCATTGTGTTGTGACTCATTTAAAGCATGAGAAATGCATCCGTTTGCGTCCTTAACTTAAGAAAGTCTAGATGAGATATGTGTGAGATAATGAGCAGGTAGATGTTGAGTGTTACGCAGGTCGTTTGTTCAGATGATCATTAAGTGCTTGTGGAATGCTAATTGTCTGTTTTCACGCGGCGGGTTAATTAGCGTGGTGTTGGTGACATTGTGCTCTGGGAAACGAGTCCCGCTGAGGCTCTACGGGACGCAGGTGAAAGCGAGACACGGATGAACTCAAACGCAGTGTGAAGATGCTTCAACCTTTCAGCCTCACAGAAACCATGTTAGCAAAGGTCCAGTCGATGTTTAGCGACTGGACGCTCATCCGACTGCATCATGTGAAGCGTGTAATCATTTGGATATATTTAATAAAAATGTAATACAACTGCAGGTGCCAGTTTCAGTCATCTTTGTCCACTGGCTCCGTCCTACCTTTTGTCATCCGTTTCTTTTGGGACTGTGTTTGCTGCAAAGTATAAAACCATTTATCTTCAAACTTCTGAATAAGCTTTTCGGAGTGACTCTCTGAAATTAGACCCTTCTCGTTTGATGTTCATAATTACTTTGTCACAATATCTTGCCAAATTGTACATTCATGAGTGTACATTGCCGGAAAATTCCCTCATTTAAATTTTTTTTCAAAGAAGATATTGATGTAAATCTGAATTCTTAAAATTCAACTGCATGCGCGACTCTTTTATGGTGTAATACATAAGCTAGATTTATGTGCTTTTTAATGTCATTTAACCTTCTTCATCTTGTTTTGTCTTTGTATTTATACTAATATAATAATATAAATAATAATAATTAAAAAAATCATCAGTTGAGGTAATATTTCAATAATTTAAAGACACATTCACATGGTCACAGCTCTCCGATATTGATCACATGACATGCAGGTAAACAGATATAAGATTTAATTATTTATAATCATTATTTTTCCATATATTGTGATTTTGAATATTTTATAATACTCAATCATTTGCTAACTCTTAAATTATTCAACCCTCAAGCATTTCGAATCCTCACGTTTTTATTTATGTATGTACTTATTGATTTATTGGCAGAAACTGGAGAACTGCCGGAAACGTCTGTCCTCAGAAACGCTGGAAATTCTGCAAACGTGTCAAAGTGAATCTAGCACGCGGAAGTATCTAGCGTTCCTGAATGAACGATAAACTCGAAGAACCGAGGTGCCCCGAGACGCTAAAAACACAAAGCACGACGGACTATACACCAAATTAAATCTCAGCCTTCAATTTGACATTTGATTGAATTATTTATTAGCTTTTCACGGAGTCACAAAACTCACAAACTCCCGCAGGCTCGCGAAGCCCTGAACTAGATCATGACTGACCCGTCGAGAGCTCCGTTAGATCTAGTGAAAGCTCTCGTTAGCGTTTAATGACCGGACAGACGGCTATGAGAGGAACCTGGCGACCGCATAACGACCCCCTGAAGAAATGGCCTGAAATCATGCAGAAACGCATGCTAACACGCAGCAGGTTTCTCTAAACTCAGTCCCTCTCGTTTTTCTTCAGCGCAATTGCTTGATTTCTTCCTTCCTAGGGACAAACTGCTTTTATTTATTTCTGGGGTGGTGATAAAATATCCATGCTGCTCACCGCGGGCCTGGTGGCCGGCAGTCGAGCTGAAATTAGACATCTATAATTCAGTTCACACTTCAGACGGCGCACTCAACGCTGCACTCAACGTCTCAAACAAGCGCCGTGTGAAACTCTCATCAGCGCAGCTCTGAATGCGAGCACCTGAGGCTGGAAACAACACACCACAGAATAAAAGCACAATGAAGCTCACTCTCCCAAAGAGCGACTTTGCATTCAGAGCGCTCGTGATTCCCGCGTCACGGTAAATCAGCCGTGATAATTACCCGGTTCCGCCGCCGCCGTGTCACGATTTGACGCGTTCGCAATGCTTTTGGAAATTGCCTGCTTGAACGCTTCCCCTCTGCGATCATGCCTCCTTCAACTTATTGAATTTTGCTGTCCAATATCTCTGAATGGCTCTCGACCGTCTCTCCACCAATATTTTCACTTATTGCAGACGGGCGGAAGAGCTTCTCTGAGGAGGCCGTGGGGCGTGAACGAGGCGCCGCGAGCGACCCCACATTCTGGATGTTTTTGCTCGGCCTCGACCGTCGCTCTGGAGACTCGATGGAGATCTCGAAAATTACCACACAAACGAGTCATTTGGTGACGTCGAGCAGGAGAGCTGTGAAATATATGCGGATTGAAGCTCGTCGGCTGATCTTTGAATTTGATGAGAAATGTAAGAGCTGTCTGATCGCAGATGTTGGCATCAGGTTGAGATCAGGTTTTCCTCAGAACAATCATCTGACTGTAGTGTGCATGTGATCTCCGTTCAGTCCTGAAGCAGTTGAGGTGTTCATGAGATCTCATTTGGGATTTTTCGTTCCTAAAGGAGCCTAATGAAGTGGAGAACATTTCGTCTGCTGTTATAAATCTAGAATATTTGAGTTTTTACATTTGAATAATGATTTTGAAAGCTTGTTTCTACAATGGAATAGCAATAAATAAATAAATAAATAAAAACATAATTATGACTTTTATCTCACAATTGTGACTTTTTCTCACACTTCTTGAGTCTATATAAAAAAAGTGGCACAAATAAGCTTCCATATAAGGCTGAGTGATTTGGGGAAAGACATTTTTTTTAATGTAAATTGCCGTTTATATCGTTATACAAAATAATCACAAAATTTTATTTTTATCAAAAATAAAAAATAATAACATCATTATTACTAAAAATGTTAAGTATTTAAACATGTAATCATTTAATCGTAATGTGTGTTAAAGCGACTGGATTATTTACTGTGAACTGTGTTGCTCTGAGACGCTGGAAACATCCGATCATGAGCAGCTCACGTGGAAATGAACACAGTGCCGCGCTTCACTCTGAAACGCAGAGCAGAGATTATTTAATGACAGCCGCAGCCGTTGTGATTTCATCATTGCTCCGAGCCATATCACGCTTTTGGTTTTATTTCGAGGAATCGTGGAGCCTGTTATTGTCTGGATTCTTGTGAGGTGAGGTTTGGACAATGAACTAACACACAGCTCATGTAATGACAGTGTGATGAAGGCTGATCCGCATTTAATCTGCTCACACACACACACACACACACACACACACACACATAACCCCTGCTGCAAGAATCACGTGCAAATAGATCACATTCATCGGTGTGTGTGGGTGTGTGTGTGAAGATCAATATGAAGGCAATCATTGAGTGTTTTTGAGCTGTAGCACACTCTGACCTTGACTGGATAAATGCAATCTGTGAGCCGAGAGAAAATACGAGCCGATGGCCGATTTTTTAAAAGTTAAAATATATTAAAATGACAAATGTTTCCTTGGCAACTACCTGAAATTAGAATTTTATGTCGATTTTACTTTAAATATATATTTTTTATTATTGCTTTTAATTTTAGTTTTGGTTAACTATGTGTTAAACAGTATGCATAATGCAATGCAAATAATATACAGTTATTCTGCATTTTAAATGCATAACTTTTGGCAGTCTGATCAAATAATGAGTCAAAAAGCACATTATTAGATCACATTCATCGGTGTGTGTGGGTGTGTGTGTGAAGATCAATATGAAGGCAATCATTGAGTGTTTTTGAGCTGTAGCACACTCTGACCTTGACTGGATAAATGCAATCTGTGAGCCGAGAGAAAATACGAGCCGATGGCCGATTTTTTAAAAGTTAAAATATATTAAAATGACAAATGTTTCCTTGGCAACTACCTGAAATTAGAATTTTATGTCGATTTTACTTTAAATATATATTTTTTATTATTGCTTTTAATTTTAGTTTTGGTTAACTATGTGTTAAACAGCATGCATAATGCAATGCAAATAATATACAGTTATTCTGCATTTTAAATGCATAACTTTTGGCAGTCTGATCAAATAATGAGTCAAAAAGCACATTATTTTTATATTAAAAACCCTGTTGGCATCACTGTTGGAAATGGAAGGTCAAGTCAAGAGCATTGCATTGTGGAATACGACGTCTCACACAGCGTGTCCTGATGTATACTGCACACTTTAATGTAGGAAGCCATCTGGATGTCCATGCTTACAGACAGTTTGTATAATATGTATATAAATACATGCAAGTTCACTAAACTGCGTTTGATTTCATCATATAGTTGCATTGAGCTCTAATGACTGGCTTGCAGCTCATATAAAGAGACCAAAATGTGTAGATATGTGCAGCTGATGAACTTTCAGAGATTAAGAGTAATTCTGCCTCAGCAGTGCAGCGATATTGTGGTTTGTCTTTGTGATCGACGCTCATTAAGGCTAATCGTTCTGAAAGAGCGAGCGACAGATCTGAGCTCATATCAGAGCTTAAGACTCATTTGATCCGTCACACGCGATTTCAGAAGCCATTCTTAATTTCAGCGGTGTTTCTGATGCTGTGAAGGAGTCATTCTGCCTCATTCTGAATGTCTTTGGCTGTCGCGCAGGAAAACGAAGCCAGAGTCGCTCCCACACAGAGGCCCGAACTCACTCAGCATCCACGTAATCGCTTCTAACAAGAGCCTCTAAAAATACGGTCGCATGTAAGATGAATCCAGGATCCTGCCAGCGTTTGTGTGAATGCTCTGGGAACGGAGGCCTCGTGTCGCACGTCAGGAGCAGCACACTAACTATACTGAGTCGCACAGAAATCATTCACCGCTCAGAGATGAGATGCTTTTCCGGGAATCGGTGTGTGCATTCATAAATCTGAAGACCGTATTCCCACCGGAGTGCACTTGGAAACACATCAAATGTCATAACAAGCAACTAAACCGAACATCTGCATTATTAAACCATCATCAGTGGACAATCATGTGCTGGGAAACCATAAAGGAAGGAAAGTTTTAGTCTGCAGAAAATTAATAAAAGTATTTTCAAAAGTGCAGATCTTGTCCAAAATGGCAGTTCAATAGTCCCCTTGTGAAAATGAAGTGCACTTAATTGAATGAACTGAATGTGCACTTGTATTACACTTCAAATCTTAAGTGTTTTATTTTTTTTTAAGTAAGCTGTACTTGCAGATAATATAACGTAAATGAAATAAAATGCCACTTAAGTGGCTTCAAGAGAGACACTTTCATGACTTTGTTTCTAAACACACTTAAGTACACTTTTAAGTGTGATAACCAAGCCTTGATGAGGGACTATTTTCACACCGGATGGGAAGAAAACACCCAGAACACAGCATCATTGCACTTGCAAACACTCAGAATATCACTGCAACCCTCAGCAAACACTCCCAACCTCCCTTCAGCACGAAGTCAGCATGAAATGAAAATTCACCCTCAATGCATGAAACAGATCATTCATCTGAGCAGTTTTCATAAAAGACAAAAAAGGTTCTTCTATGGCATCGTGAAGCACCTTTATTTTTAAGAGTGTATTAAAAAAAAGAAAGATGTGCATGACTGTGTGTCTGGTGATTCTGGTCAGTGTGAGGGCAGGTGTGTGTGTGTGTGTTGTCTGTCCGTCCTCAGAGACATAGCCGCTCCATCTGTTCCGCACACCTCAGAGTTTCGCCTGACAGCTAATTAATAACCAGCTTACGAGCAGCAGGACGAACTCTCCAACACATGCCACCTAATGTCCGCACATCCCGCGGCCCGGTCCAGAGACAGAGCAACACCAAACCGCTGGAGGCTTGTGATCGATCGCTTCTGTCACAAACATAAGGCTCCCTGATTCTGATGACAGACGCTCCTCGTGCTGCTCTGAAGACCCAGCAGAAGTTCTGAGGAATCCAAACTCAGCAACAGTGAGTCTGACTTGTGTCAAAATCTGAGAGAACAAACTTTGGAAATATCCTCCTGTGCTCTTTGTTAAGCTGTTGGCTTCGTACTGAATAGACAAGACATCAAGGGCATTGAGTATGAAATTAGTGTAAAATAATTAACATGTGCATATTTCCATCCAGACGTGTAATACTACTGCGTTTAGCAGCAACATGTTCAAGGAAAATAGATAAACAGACAGTATATGTCACCTGTGCCAATATTTATGCTGCAAAAAAATATATTTTCCAATAAACATATCGAAATATCCGTAAAGCAAGGCTAAAATTGTCTTGTAAAAATAATTTTACAGAATCTATTACATGGCTTTTGCTTTTATAGCTTATATTTTGATAAGTTTTTGATGCATACAATATGCAACATTTATACTGTTTCAGTCCTTGTGGCTTTTTATGCAAAAAAAGGTAAACTGTATTCTGTTACCAAAATTACTTATGCTATGAAAAATGCCCATTGCTATTTGTTAACATTTGTCTTTGGGCAAGGCCTAAAAGATGTCAGAAAATCAGGAAAGTTGTTTCAGAGGAAGAGCAAGATTTCCATTTTTTTAAAGATTACAAAGAAAAATTATGTAAAAGCATACTGATTAAGCACTCAGACTAGGGCCAGAATCATGCTGTAACAAAGTAAACACAGTATTTTTTAAATGAAACCACCATCTGACTCTCAACAATATGTTTTGTAATACAGTTTTTAAGTGTCTTTGTGTTATTTTTGGAGTTTCCTCTGTGTGTGTGTGTGTGTGGTTTTGGGCCCCATCTGTGCTCCAGGCTGCAGTAGACAGGTGGAGGGTTACAGATTTACCTGAAGGCTCCTCAGAGGAAACACACTGCAAAGAATCGCAGCAGAGGAAATTCATTGCATCAGTCTGTCCAAACTCTCAAATAAAGCTCAGAAACTGAGAGCTGAATGACAGATAACGAGGCGTGTAGGTGTTGCAGGAAACTTGGAAAAACAGGAGAAATGCAGAGAGCTCAGATTCTTCTCAAAAATTCACCATGATGGGATGGTCCAGGGCTGGGGTCACAGAGTGAAGGCAAGGGGTCACAGGAGGTGAAGGGTGGGGTCACGGGGTCAAAATAAAGGTCATTGCAATATATGGGGTCATAGGGTGAAGAAAGCAGAAAAGGAAGGGGGAGTCCAAGGAGTTTGAAGTTTGGAGTCACAGGGATTGGTCACAAAGCAAAGAATGGGGTCATAGGGTAAATGTAGATGTCAAAGGTCAGAAAGAGGGGTCACAGAGGAAAGGCAGTGGTCAAAGGTCTATAAGAAGGGTCAGTGCAAAAGATGAGGTCACAGGGCAAAGGCAGTGGTCAAAGGCCACAAAATAAAATAAAAAAGGGTCAAGACCCATAGGATGGGGTCACAGATGAAGGGGTCACAAAGCAAAAAGATTGTCACAGGGAAATGATGGGGTCCAAAGGAGGTGTCACAGAGCAATAGATGGGGTCACAGGGCAAAGGTGCTGGTCAAACGTAAAAAAGAGGGGTCACATGGAAAAAAGAAGTGGTCACAAAGCAAAAGATGGGGTCACAGATGAAGGGTGTAAAAAGAGGGATCTCAGGAGGTGAACTGTAGGGTCAAAGGGAGGAGTCACAGGGCAAACGCATTGGTCAAGGGTCAAAAAGAGGGGTCACAAAGCACCTTACGCTATGTCCATTGTCATCCGCCGGAACAGTTAGCAGAAGCTAGAGATTACTGTTTCTAAAATTTTAAATATGGATATTTTTCTTACAAAAATGCATTGATTCCCTACAGGAGGCCTTAATTCAACCCCACACATCTAAAATAGTGGTGGGGGCTCCAGGGGCAGAACTGAGTGGCACTATCCTATAAGTAGGCTGTATAACAAATTAGTGTCTGCCAAAACACCATTTTTAATCCTACAGTGACGTACCGTGCTGTCAAGTGGTACCAGCTAAGTCACCAGAGTTAAGCATCGTCAAGCCCCACACAGTATTACATCATAATGCCCTAAAGCTGTTAGGAAGTTCAAGGGTTGAAAACCAACCAGAGCCTGAGATGCAGTAGAGGTCGGCCTCCTGCATCCTAAGTATGGGGGGAACCTGTATTTGACCCTGTGTGAGGTTGAGGGAAGAAATCCTGTTAGATAGCCCACTTGACCCGCGAGCTACAGAAGCACACTGAGATGATAATGAGAAAGAATTGAGGTGAAGTCAGGGTGAAATGCTCATGTGCTGTGGATCTTTGGAAAGAATTGCTGCACTGTCTTGTGGTCTTCCATGAATTAATTGCAATACGTAATCCCTAGTTTAGCCTGGACTTTCCTGTTCGATTTTGAGTTGAGTTCAGTTTCATGTTCGCTTTCTTCTTCTTTTTTTATTTTTCACATTGTGAATAGGGACTATTTTTGTTGACTGTGATGCTGGCAGATCTATTCTTTGTTTCCCTAGTGTAACCAGCCTACAGTTATCCTCGGCAACATCGAGTAGCAACTCTGCTGCTGGAGTCATGGACTGAAGACTTCATATTGAAAAGAAAACAGGGTGCTCTCTTACTGAGATTAATCTGCTTTTCTTGGTTTTATCTTGGTAATCCTTGTGAAAAAGGAGTACACTTTAGCAAGAATGTGAATGTTTTTGGATACAGTAGCTTGTTAATTGAATTAAATGAAATTATTATAGTTTAAATTTATGTTAAATGCAATGGCCTTGATCCACTAAAGGTTGGTGCACTGAAGACTTGATTACCTGCGATGCGATTTCATCAGAAGTTGCATTAAAATGTAGCTGGTACTGATTTTCTCCTTGTTTCTTGTGCATCTTTGTTGAAGCTGTTATAAGGTACAGTGACATTATGCAATGTCAATGTTTGTTAAACATGCCTCCATCTCACTAACGGTGTGTTAAATGTTAGATATGTAGTTAATGTCAGAAATCATATAGCTACTGCAACGGCTCCAGTGGGGGGTAAGACATTGGCTTTACATTTGTTCAGAAAGTCATTTAGAGGCTGTTGAATACATGACAGCATTTCAAGTAAGATAGTGAAGTGAGCAGCTAATTCTCACGGGTGCATTCTGGGACGTTCTAGAGCATTGGAATGATTTGAGGACAGACGGGACAGTCCGAGTCATGGCCAACAGTCTGGGCAGTGTACTTACTACTGAAGAAAGGAACGAACGGGCCGAGACACTGAGAATAGGGTGGAGGGCTGGTTTTATTTGCAGCTTTGGCATTAGATAATATGATTTTATGTTTTACTCCACCTTCAGTCCTCCATCTAAACCAGCAATCCTCCCTAGAGTGTCTGTGCAGGTGAATCTTTGAGCGAGGCACAAACTATAGGGCCTGAAGCTCTTTTTCAGGAAAAGGAGTTGCTTATGTTGATTGTGAACCTCAGGAGGTCAACTGAATATTTTATGAGCTTCTCTATTTTACATAAGAGGTTAGCATTTTTTGTTTTGGTTGTCTAAATTGGCATCCTTGACTTTTATGGTCATTTCCTCACATTTGCTTTTCCACAGACCATCAAATTTGGGCACTTGCATTCAGCTTTTGTGAAAAAGTAGCATGCATAATTGAAATCTTTAAAGTATAAACTGTACTTGAACATAATATTAGGATTAATGAAATAAAAGACCCCTTAAGTGACTTAAAGAGAGACACCTTTATCACCGTGTTTCTAAACACACTTAAGTGCACTTTTAAAATATGAGCTGTGATGTCAAATAAATATTTTTACTTCAAAGTACATTTTAAAGCACTGTTTTACTGGTTTCTCAAGGTTTAAAGAAGTACATTTATTTTGATTTGTTTAACATATAATTCATACAGTATGTAAAGTTAATATATTTTAAATGCACTACATTTAAGAAATAACATTTATAAGTATATTTGAGTTTATCATAAATGCTCGTCAGAGCATTCAGCAGTATTTCATCATCAAGTATTATTATGAAATTATGAAATGACATATAAATATTTTAAAAACACTTAGAAGAGCTGCTTAGAAAATATTGATTGTGAACCTCAGGAGGTCAACTAAATATTTTTAGCTTTTATATTTTACATTTGTTTTGAGTTTTTTTCTTTTCTTCTCAAACTACAGTTTGACTAAAGGTTGGTGCACTGAAGACTTGATTACCTGCGATGCGATTTCATCAGAAGTTGCATTAAAATGTAGCTGGTACTGATTTTCTCCTTGTTTCTTGTGCATCTTTGTTGAAGCTGTTATAAGGTACAGTGACATTATGCAATGTCAATGTTTGTTAAACATGCCTCCATCTCACTAACGGTGTGTTAAATGTTAGATATGTAGTTAATGTCAGAAATCATATAGCTACTGCAACGGCTCCAGTGGGGGGTAAGACATTGGCTTTACATTTGTTCAGAAAGTCATTTAGAGGCTGTTGAATACATGACAGCATTTCAAGTAAGATAGTGAAGTGAGCAGCTAATTCTCACGGGTGCATTCTGGGACGTTCTAGAGCATTGGAATGATTTGAGGACAGACGGGACAGTCCGAGTCATGGCCAACAGTCTGGGCAGTGTACTTACTACTGAAGAAAGGAACGAACGGGCCGAGACACTGAGAATAGGGTGGAGGGCTGGTTTTATTTGCAGCTTTGGCATTAGATAATATGATTTTATGTTTTACTCCACCTTCAGTCCTCCATCTAAACCAGCAATCCTCCCTAGAGTGTCTGTGCAGGTGAATCTTTGAGCGAGGCACAAACTATAGGGCCTGAAGCTCTTTTTCAGGAAAAGGAGTTGCTTATGTTGATTGTGAACCTCAGGAGGTCAACTGAATATTTTATGAGCTTCTCTATTTTACATAAGAGGTTAGCATTTTTTGTTTTGGTTGTCTAAATTGGCATCCTTGACTTTTATGGTCATTTCCTCACATTTGCTTTTCCACAGACCATCAAATTTGGGCACTTGCATTCAGCTTTTGTGAAAAAGTAGCATGCATAATTGAAATCTTTAAAGTATAAACTGTACTTGAACATAATATTAGGATTAATGAAATAAAAGACCCCTTAAGTGACTTAAAGAGAGATACCTTTATCACCGTGTTTCTAAACACACTTAAGTGCACTTTTAAAATATGAGCTGTGATGTCAAATAAATATTTTTACTTCAAAGTACATTTTAAAGCACTGTTTTACTCGTTTCTCAAGGTTTAAAGAAGTACATTTATTTTGATTTGTTTAACATATAATTCATACAGTATGTAAAGTTAATATATTTTAAATGCACTACATTTAAGAAATAACATTTATAAGTATATTTGAGTTTATCATAAATGCTCGTCAGAGCATTCAGCAGTATTTCATCATCAAGTATTATTATGAAATTATGAAATGACATATAAATATTTTAAAAACACTTAGAAGAGCTGCTTAGAAAATATTGATTGTGAACCTCAGGAGGTCAACTAAATATTTTTAGCTTTTATATTTTACATTTGTTTTGAGTTTTTTTCTTTTCTTCTCAAACTACAGTTTGACAACCTTGGCTTTCATAATTTTGACATTTTCAGGGTAACAGGGTCAAGCTATCACTCAGAAGAAGTCTGTTTGGCATCAAAGAACATACAGGATTTTCTTCTCCAATGTTTCCCATCAAAAGCATTGTACATACAAAGCAAACTTTAGACAGAGAGGTATTTCCTATAGAGAGAGCAGCCCTTCTCACACAAGCCAATTTCCAAATCAGAGAGATTTCTGATTGAACCCAACAATCAACATTATATTTTCAGTAAAAACGCACCATGCTGGCTGATCTTCATTGTATAATCGCTGTACGTTTCTCCAGTACATCTGATCAAACATCTGAGAGGAAATCCTGAAAACCCTCAACTTTTATTTACTCAATCAGTGTTAATTATTTATCGATGAGTGAGACGTGCTTTGCTTAGCTCAGATTCCACCCATCTTTTATAATATCTCGGGTCAGATATGCACGTGATATGTAAAATGAGAGCAATGGGTTAGGAAGACCTGGCTCTCAAAGCCAAGAGAAAGAGCGTGACGGCGTCTCGGGGAGAGCAGGAGAAGGCTGGGAATATAAATGTTTAGTTGAGAAGCGCTCAGCATGTGAAGCCTCCACAATTAAGACTGTGCGGAAGCCGCTAGAATCCTGATGGCGCTTCAGAGCGCAGGTGTTTGTTCAGTATTCACAGAACGCTGCCACAGAAAGAGACAGACTTCTAAGTATTAAGTCATTAGAGATTTTAATTGGCAAGTGACTAATGGTTGCTAGACAAACTTCACAGAATGTCGTTTAACAATGTGGATATTTTCAGATGCAAAGTACATCGGCAGCAGATCAGGTGTTTGCTGGCAACTGCTGTTACCTCAGGGATCAAAACTTTGTCAGTGAAGTGAAGCAGAGTGTTTTCCCGATGGTTTGACTGAAATGACTTGCTCCTCTTCTGCTAAACGTTTGCTTTTCACTGACGTCACTTCAACGGCACAGACTTCAGTCTTCCACATTCAGCCCTTTTTTAAAAAGTGTCCTTGATCGTAATAAATGTGCACTTGCAGTGTACTTCCAATCTTAAAAGTATATTTTATATAACAAAATGCATTTGCAAATAAAATTGTACTTAAGTGTGTTAAGAAACATGAAGGTTGTTCTCTTTAAGTCACTTAAGTTGCCTTTTATTTCAGTGATATTCAATAAAACAAAAGGCCACTTAAGTAATTGAAAGTATTGTTTCTAAACACACTTAAGTACACTTTTAAAAAAGTGGCCTTTGTAATAATATCAAATTAAAAGTTTGACTTAAAATGACATTTTACATAATGTTTTAATATTGTATTGTGTTTAAATAAGTAGACTTATTTTGCTGTGTTGACTAATACTAAAACCTGATTTTAATTTTACATTTAAAGTTAACATATTTCAAATTAAATTACACTAAATTTACAAATGTGTCTAAATATATAAAACTGCAAGTTTCAGTGGTATTAAAGTATATTTAAGTTTATCATAAATGCATGTGAGTACATTCATCAATACTTTAACCATATTTCAAAGACAATAGAAGTAATTATGGAGTTACATATAAAGATGTGCTCAAGTCCTACTTAAGTCGGTCAAAAACACTGTGTTTCACTCTGAAAAAAAGTGACTTTGAGGAAGTTCAGTGGCTTGTAAACACAGTTTCATGTTAACTTTTAACCTGCTGTCTAGTCTAGTTGCTGATATCCTGCAGTCAGCGATTATAAATGACACAAATTTTTGAAATATTACAGTCGTCTGCATACAGGACGGACATAGTGCTGATTCCAGACACAGTGACTGAGAATGTGCTGTTTTGTGTGCTTCGGCTCCTCGTTAACATGCTGAGATGTTACAATTTTAATGCAAATAATAAGCCAAAATGATGACAAAGGAGAGAGAAAGCCAGCAGGGGTTTATTAAATTTGTGCAGTTGAATATTTCCCTTCATATACGTGACCCAGATTCAAGACGCAACGAGGCATTGACGGCTCATGACAGAGTTTTACAGGTCTGTGTCCAGATGAGGGACAGAAGCTGCTGGATGCTGTGAGCCGCAGCACATGCGATCCGGCCACTTTCTCTGCAGTTTCTTCAGGAGCTGCTGCTCTCGTGTGCCCTGCAGCCAAACACAGCCCGACTTCAGCATGCGAGACACTGTAACTGTATTGCTCTCTCCTTCCTGAGCTCTTTCTAAATTTAAACCGGCCCTTGCAGCTATGCGTTTCAGTTGTAGAGCAGCGAATAAAGGCAAACGAGCTGCTCTGGAATCAGATGTTCACTTCCTGGACTGACATTCAATTAAAAGTCTTTGTTGTGGCCCCCTTTTTTTTAATTAGGCTCCGACTCACATTTAAGCATGATATAATGCACACGTCATTAATAAAGAGAAAAATGAGCAGTGTCTCTCTCTCTCTGTCCGACATTATTCTGCTCTCTCTTCATTGCTAACAGTAAGTGACATGACCGTCTGTGTGTGTGTGTGAGTATGAGTGAGTGTGTGTGTGTGTGTGTGTGTGTGTGTGTGTGTGTGAGTATGAGTTAGTGTGTGTGTGTGTGTGTGAGTGAGTATGAGTTAGTGTGTGTGTGTGTGTGTGTGTGAGTATGAGTTAGTGTGTGTGTGTGTGTGTGTGTGTGTGTGTGTGAGAGTGAGTGAGTGAGTGTGTGTGTGTGTGTGAGTGTGTGAGTGAGTGTGTGTGTGTGTGAGTGTGTGTGTGTGTGTGTGCGTGTGTGTGTGTGAGTGAGTGTGGGTGTGTGTGTGTGTGTGTGAGTGAGTGTGTGTGAGTGTGTGTGTGTGTGTGTGAGTGTGTGTGTGAGAGAGTGAGTGAGTGAGTGTGTGTGTGTGTGTGAGTGTGTGAGTGAGTGTGTGTGTGTGTGAGTGTGTGTGTGTGTGTGTGCGTGTGTGTGTGTGAGTGAGTGTGGGTGTGTGTGTGTGTGTGTGAGTGAGTGTGTGTGAGTGTGTGTGTGTGTGTGTGAGTGTGTGTGTGAGAGAGTGAGTGAGTGAGTGTGTGTGTGTGTGTGAGTGTGTGAGTGAGTGTGTGTGTGTGTGAGTGTGTGTGTGTGTGTGTGCGTGTGTGTGTGTGAGTGAGTGTGGGTGTGTGTGTGTGTGTGTGAGTGAGTGTGTGTGAGTGTGTGTGTGTGTGTGTGAGTGTGTGTGTGAGAGAGTGAGTGAGTGAGTGTGTGTGTGTGTGTGAGTGTGTGAGTGAGTGTGTGTGTGTGTGAGTGTGTGTGTGTGTGTGTGCGTGTGTGTGTGTGAGTGAGTGTGGGTGTGTGTGTGTGTGTGTGAGTGAGTGTGTGTGAGTGTGTGTGTGTGTGTGTGAGTGTGTGTGTGAGAGAGTGAGTGAGTGAGTGTGTGTGTGTGTGTGAGTGTGTGAGTGAGTGTGTGTGTGTGTGAGTGTGTGTGTGTGTGTGTGCGTGTGTGTGTGTGAGTGAGTGTGGGTGTGTGTGTGTGTGTGTGAGTGAGTGTGTGTGAGTGTGTGTGTGTGTGTGTGAGTGTGTGTGTGAGAGAGTGAGTGAGTGAGTGTGTGTGTGTGTGTGAGTGTGTGAGTGAGTGTGTGTGTGTGTGAGTGTGTGTGTGTGTGTGTGCGTGTGTGTGTGTGAGTGAGTGTGGGTGTGTGTGTGTGTGTGTGAGTGAGTGTGTGTGAGTGTGTGTGTGTGTGTGTGAGTGTGTGTGTGAGAGAGTGAGTGAGTGAGTGTGTGTGTGTGTGTGAGTGTGTGAGTGAGTGTGTGTGTGTGTGTGTGTGAGAGTGAGTGAGTGAGTGAGTGAGTGTGTGTGTGTGTGTACTAAAACACACACACACACACACACACTCACTCACTATGCGGCTCTCCTGCAAGTGTGTGAGGTGAAACTGCCTCTTCGTTGTTTTCTATGTCAGACGTTGCTGAATCTCCAGCTCATCTGTGAAACACAATGAAGCGTCACAGTCACAGCTCTGCCGCTTTAAACCGCGGAAGGATTGCTCATAATGTAGATGGTTTTATAAACATGAACCACTACTTCTGCATCTTTAAAGAACTAGTGGTTCATGTCTATAAAATCACAGGACTACAAGGACGCTTCGTGTTAGTGCTCTCGCATATAACAAGCAACGTTCTGGCCGTTCCCTCAAAGAACAGCTTAATAGCTCAGAAACATTATACATTGTTTTTTTTTCTGAAACATTTTAGTTGGCCGTTCTTCTACTTTTTTTTTTTAATGTCACTACTTGTTTCCTTATAGTTTGTATAACCAAGAAAGAAAAACAAACAAACACTTTTTTTTAAAAAAACATTTCACATTTTAATCAGTTGTCTGCGCTTTCATAATGTTCTCAAAATGGTATTTATACATCATTCATGGAGCTATTTATTTTTTTATAACTTTTTTTTTCTACTCGTTTCAGACCGTTCAGCAGTAACATTCATCTAATGATCGCAAAATGATCAAAGTGAATGCTCATTTAATCAGATGAAGCTGTTCGCTCAGTCTGGAGTGTGCTGCGCGTTTCTCCGGCCACCCTGCGGCGCGAGGCGGAACTGCACACACACACACACACACACACACACACACACACACAGTCAGGTATCTCCTCTCTGCGTGCGCGTGTTTCTCTGTGATGCTCGCGGGCGTCGGACGCGCGGATGATCGCGGCTGATTGTCAGTGTGTGGAATAAGACGCTCTTCATCCTCATCTTCATCTTCATCCTCCTCATCGCGGCTGTTTCTGGCTGGAGTGACAGAAAGACATAAAACCTTCCTCCGGATCCTCAGCGCTCCTCTGAAGGCTTTTGGGTGAGTCTTCATCACGCTCTTCATCTTCTTCAGCATCTTCATCCTCCTCATCTTCCTCGTGCCGTACTGATGATTGTGTGCTTCTCTCGTGTGTTTCAGTCAGTGCTTTGTGATTCTTCAGCGTTTGGAGTAAGTACAGATACTTTCACTCTCTGTAAGTGTGTGTGTGTGTGTGTGATCGGGACATGTGTGCATAAACTCTCAGTGTGTGTGTGTGTGTGTGTGTGTGTGCCTATGTGAGAGAGAGAGAGATATGAGCTCAGACTCGTTCTGTGAGGAGTGTGTAAATGTGTGTGTGAACCGGACATGTGTGCATTAAGTGTGTGTGTGTGCGTGTGTCTGTATTTCAGGTTTGTTGTTGTGGGATTTCTGTGTCTCTTATGATGATGATGATGATGATGATGATGATGATGATAAAAATGTCAGAAAAGCTTGTAGTGAGACACAAATAAGCCGCTGAGAGTGTGAGATGTGCACAAACTTACATCTGTGATTCTGTGAGGAGTGTGTGTGTGTGTGTGTGTGTTCTGGGTCAGTGGTGCTGCTGCGGTTGGTCATGGGATTTCTTGGTCTCTGATGAGGATGATGAAAAATGTCTGATCAGGCAGAAAAAGCTTTGGTGGGACACAAACTCCA
>NW_015506091.1:296387-314591 GCF_001515645.1 Sinocyclocheilus grahami | reverse complement strand
CCTGTGCACACTCACACACACGCACTCACACACACACACACACACACACACACACACACACACACACACACACACTCACGCGCGCACACACACACACACACACACACACACACACGCACGCACACACAGTTTATATTGGGATGTAGTGTCAGGTGATTTGACCTGCTTGCTGTTTGACGTTTTCAGGAGATTCACTTCCATCATAAATATGTATGCGTGTGTTTCTGTTTCTCTCTGTCTGTGTCTCTGTGGAGTGTAAATGAGCAGCTGATATGAAATATTTCAGTAGCTGACACACAAACTAAATGCCATCTAAAACTATATTTAACAACATTTTTCTTTTCTTTTTTTATGATTTTTCATGTAGATTACCTCATATTAAATATGGTAAATGACTGCATTAAATATTTGTACTTCTATTTTTTATTTTATTTATTTTTTTCACACATGGGAAAAGATCATTAAAATGGTGCAAAACAAAACCTAAACACACATTTTCCCTTTTACACGATCATATTATCTATCTCTATATATATGTCAGTCTGATACGCACACCCACACACACACTCACCCACACACACACACACACACACACACACACACACACACGCACACACAGTTTATATTGGGATGTAGTGTCTTGTAGTGCTTGCTGTTTGACGTTTTCAGGAGATTCACTTCCATCATAAATATGTATGCGTGTGTTTCTGTTTCTCTCTGTCTGTGTCTCTGTGGAGTGTAAATGAGCAGCTGATATGAAATATTTCAGTAGCTGACACACAAACTAAATGCCATCTAAAACTATATTTAACAACATTTTTCTTTTCTTTTTTGAATGATTTTTCATGTAGATTACCTCATATTAAATATAGTAAATGACTGCATTAAATATTTGTACTTCTATTTTTTATTTTATTTTATTTTTTCACACATGGGAAAAGATCATTAAAATGGTGCAAAACAAAACCTAAACACACATTTTCCCTTTTACATGATCACATTATCTATCTCTATATATATGTCAGTCTGATGAGTTCATAGAAAGAATAAATAATTAATTGAAAGTAAAAACACAAATACAAAATGCTGAGATTGTCTTTAGATTTTCACCTCAAAACCAAAAGATAAAAATAATGTTTTTTAATATATATATGTATATATGTATACCACTCAAATGTTAGATTTATGAAAAATAATTCTTGTGACAGATAAGTACCGAACAGACAAATTGTTTGTAGAAGTCGTCAACCTTGTTAGTTTTTTCAAAGCATGATTGTTTTTATTTTTAATTTTTTTATTGGATTTGCAATTGCGTTTGCCAGTAAATAAATTAAATAATTAGAATAATAATAAAAAATAAAAAAATGCATTACTTATTTGAAAAAAAAGGATCTTGCATTGTGGTGAGAATTTAATGAAGTTCAAAATGTAGTCCTGTCAGTCATCATGATCACGAGCATAAGCAGCAGCAGTGACGGCTTTTCCAGCATGCCTCCGCCACCCCATCTCTATTCTAAGCTACAGTACCACATTCGATCCAGTTCTGTCGTCCGGGGGTTCTGTTCAGAGCTCAGAATCATGGGACTCAGCCCCTCCTTCAAGAACAGCAAGCCAAAATAGTCAGGACAGGATGAGCAGAGGAACTTGTGAAACAAGCAATGGGTTACTTGCTTCCGACGTCACCTGATTACGTCATGTTTGTCATCCCCAACCCTGCTGACCTATCACTTAAATTATGAGCATTATTATTAGTGCTGATTCGTTATATTTGTCTGAGTTATTTTCTTATTGTTAAAGCTGTTTTTTCTTGTTGGTTTTCATTGTCAGCAGCTAAGCTGCATCTGCTGTGGCAGTATGAATGTACTGTTATTTGTCATGCTAATAAAGCACATTAAAACTGAAACGGAGGGAAGGGGCGTTGAGGTGGACGGCAGGCTGGTCTCACTGTGTGATCCACCATCTGCTCTCCTCCGTTTGACTCGCAGAGGGAAAAAATGAGGAATGAACGGTAGAAAGAAACAAGCATATGAACAATGAGGAAATCAGAAACTATGAGAGGACGGCAGGCACAGATAGTCATGTTTCCATTCACCTGCTCCACCTTTGCTCTGATGAGACTAATTAAACCCAACTGCTACACGTCTCTCTCTCTCTCTCTCTCTTTCTGTGTCTCTCTGATACATCCATATGTTCTCTACACCCCACACACGCTGCCCAACTGAGATAACTCCACCCACTAGGTAAGATGACTCCGCCCATGCGATGATATAACTCCACACTGAGAGATGACTCAGACGCATTAGAGTGAGATAATCTTGGCCAACTCTTCCTCGCTAGAGTGCAAGAGCTAGAGCCCAATGGGTTGTGTGATTATTTGTCACAGTTTGGCACTATGAACAAGTTTGAGGAAACACACATGATCATTAGGTGTCATCAGTGCTCAGGGGGTTTGGGTGAAGAGCAGGTCCCATGAGCTTTATTCATGAGTATCCTCTGGCAGTGGTGCCATCAGCAGTCCTGTTCTCACTATGGAGGAAACGGACAGTATAATGTATGAAGCGACATAGGTGGAGAGATAGAGGGGTGCATTCAGGAGAGGGCCTGTATGCAGACAGATACAGATATTAGGCAGGAATGATCGTCTATAGGATACACTGAGGATGGATCAACCCGTGGCTCTTAATTTCAGCAAAACCGTGTGAGAGACACTGCCACTGTCCATTAGTCTAGACACCTGTCTCCTCCACAGTCATTTACTCCAGAGGGTCTAGGTCAGACCCAGCTTGTCCATCCACTTGTTCATTCTATCTTTACCACACAGGTGCATTCCCAATATGAAGGATGTCTTAAGTTGTAGGTATCAGATTGTAATCTTAAAAGATCCCATTTTGGCTAGGGTAAAGTTAGTTAGTGTGCTGGTTGTCTAAACTGATTTGGTCAAGCAGTGACTCTGATATTTATCTCAGCAGCAGTGTAACATTTCACTGGTTGTATATCTCCACTTTGTCAGCCTTCACATTGCTCCACATCTGACTATGTTAGTGGTGTGAAGTGGAGTTGTTGTAGTCCGTGCGTAAGTGTTTCCCATGGCTCTATGATCACTTGGGCCCTGTCCCAAATGGGACACTTCACATGCCCTTGCGGTCTCACGGACTTGGTCGCCACAGACCTGTGTCCATTAAGTCTACAAGGCCGTAGGGTGTCCTATTTGTCATTTTGGGATTCAGACGGGTCATCAGGGGTGACTCTATGCACCAGCGATGCTCACAAGCTCATGGTTTGGCAACATCTTCCTGACAATCAAAGCTCTGAATTAGGGCTGTCAAAATGGCTGAAAAACTAAATTCGAATTTTGTACTTAAATATGATCAAAATTCGAATTTAAAATGCATAATTTCAGTTCGGGTGAAGAACAACTTTTGGCTTCTCTCCTGAGGCCACAAGAAGGCGCATCATTCAAAGCATAAGATAACATGACTATCTGCGGAAAAAAGTGCATAATGTTTAAAATAATGTTTATAAACCAATTATAATTGAGTTGCTTAAATAACTATAAACAAGAGCATCATGTATGTATGCATAGTTTAATACAAAGTATTTCAAAATCACTTTTTCCATTTAAAAACATGAGATGCAGTGGGATGGGGAGAAACCCGCCATAAAGTCTCGATATTAGTTTTTTTTCAAAGTTAAACTTGCATTAATTTGACATGGCTTTCTAAACATGCAGCTCTTTTGTGCGAGACGCGAGTGCAACAGTAATAGATGTCCCTCTAGAAAATGCGTGAAATATGTGTTCTGTGTGAACGGCTTGGTTTCGGTTTTGATTTAAAAAAGATCTTCTCCGCATTGATGTTCTCTTTTTCCGCTATATTTTTAATGAACAACGCAGCAGCGCCGCATCTAGTGGCTTCAACTGGATAGACTAACAAAAACATTATAATGCAAGGACACTTGCATCGTCATCGCATCTCGTGCGCCACTGATAAGGCTGCCTCCTTAACGCACACCTAAAATTCGAATGTGGATTTTTATTTTAAATTCGACGAATATTCGAAATTCGAAAAGAAATTTGACAGCCCTACTCTGAATAAGTGAAAGTGGAGGTTGCAAGGTCTTAGGGTTTCATTTGGGACAGGCTTTCTATCACTAGTGATTGCTGAGCTGGAAACAGAAAACCTGGAGTAAATCTGAGTGATACAGAGCGCTTTGAGCGGGAAGGGGAGCCTCTGTGGTCTGTTTGTTGCTTAGCGACACAAAACTTGATGCTTTGGGGTCTCAGTGTTTAAGTACTCTATATGAATTATTTGTCTATATAAAAGGCTAAACCAAATCTTACAGTGGTGATGTCTCCATGCTCGCTTTTTGCAGGAATCTAAAAACAATCTTCTGATTACCATCTTAAAGCTTCGTGCAGCAGCAGACAGCGAGTCAGCTCAATTCTGAGACACAGCCCCACTCTCAGACTGCTAAAACTTACGAAGCATCTTGCGACACACATGGAGACCTGAGCCGTCATTTGTGCTACTCCCCACCTGCTCAGACACACACTTCTGCAGTCTCACAATCTGTGGTCTGCCTGTCAGACAGCGTGTGATTCGTCAGATCATGGAACCTGCATCTCTTTCTGCTGAAGTCAAAAAACAGTCCTCACAGATCTGTCACCATGTCCAGGTGACATTTTTGGGAGCATTTAGATGACAGACAATCCAACTTGATTCTGGGCTCCAATAGTAGATTTAGGTGGGCTAGAACAGAGGCTTAACGATATGAAGAGTCAGTGGTACTAGTCTTCAGTCATTAGGGGTTGAGGTGGACAATATTTGGTGCTCAGGGACTCTCACCAGAAAGAGATTCATGTTTAACATGTCATCTGGTCCTAATGGAGTCTCTTTATTTCCTTGTTCCCCTGCTTTGCTGCGATGTTCAGTTTAGTTCCACCTGTTAAATAAATTGTTCAGCTAGGTGGGTATTTCTGATTGCACTTATGCAAGAACTAACTCCTTATTCCTGTGCAACTTGCCCTCTATTCTCTATATAGATATGTTTTATCTTCCAGCTAACTTACCTTTGCATTCACTTAAGCTTCTCCCAAAGCCCTCTCCTGAAGGTTCTCTGCTTATTCAGCAGAGACTTCAAGTTGCTGGCAGTGAGAGCGTTGTATATACTCTCAGAATAAATGTGCGAAACATGTACCTTTAATACTGATGTGTGTGTCGAGTTTCATGAAATTCTAAGCATGTTAAGTGTCTCAAAAACACCAGAAAAGAATATTCAAGTTTGACATGTTGCCATGGCAACAATATTTAAGATATCAAGAATCCCTTCACAGTAGTAGACTTTATCTGGGCCTGCTGGTTAGGAAAATTTACCTTTGGCCAGAATGTCATTTAATTCTGACATATTTTAAGCGCAAAATACACAAACATTGTTTTTTGCTCATTCTTGAAGAAAAGTCAAACATTTACTCTGTTATTTCTATAACATATCTGCCGTGTCTTGACATTATTCTGATGAAGTAAATCAGGTAAAGATAAGAGGCTGATTTCAAAGCATTGTGAAAATGACACACTTCCTGCTGCCAGTTGGTGGCGCTATTACTTTGACTCCTAATAGTCACATCTATGTGATCGGCCTCATACAACTCACAAACTGCTGAAGTTTAATCAAAATCAGACAATGTATGTGCAGGTTATAACCCGCTTCCTGTTTCCCTTTCTTTGCCATAAATTTGTCGCCTCGCCACGGCCAAACTGTTAGAGATATCAAAAATCCTTTGGCAATATAGCATGCCCAATGTCTTGAGATTATGTTGACCGAGTTTGGTGGCGATCAGATGAAGAACCTAGGAGGAGTATCACAAATTCCACAGCATGCACCTTTAGACACTATGAATGCTGGAGCAGAAAAAAGACCCTCCATATACTATTTCCACAAAGTCACACAATTTTCAACTTCCAGACATCTTTGTGGATATGAACAGAATTTGTCTTTGAATATATCCTCTTTTTTATTATTTTTGTGGTTAATTTGTGCTTCTGAACACCCACTGCTTTCCTCACAGTCCCACAACTGAGACTTCTAGACTTGACAGATTTCCTCTGTGATTTCTGTTTATTATTGGGGGTTTTTTGCTCACCAGCAGACAGAGAACAAAGGAGTGAAAATAAAATAAACTAAGAATATAACAAAAGGACTGCAAGGCACACAGAAGTGTTTTGCAGGAGTGCAAATTAAAACAGCAAGCAGAATGACATCCTGATGGTAATAACAATAATAATAATAATAAAAAAAGTTGTGTTTTACACAGCCAATTAACAGATGAGTTCACATTTTAACAGCTCATAAATCTGAGTTTTAAGACCAATACAAATTGGAATCTGTAGCACCTACACCAACTGTGATATCATCAATGTCAGATTAATTTTATTAGTGTGTATTTGTGTATTCACTCATCCTGAAGTCGTGATAACACCTCGAGTCATATGCTTTAGATAAATAAGAGTGTAGTTCTCTCAGCTTTATTTAACATATGTTAACAAATTCAAAACCAGATCAGCAGTAGTAGACTTTATCTAGACCTGCTGGTTAAGAAAATTTACCTTTGGCCAGAACGTCATTTAATTGTGGCTTATTTTAAGAGCAAAATACACAAATATTGTTTTGTTTTTTTTTACTCATTCTTGCAGAAAAGTCAAACATTTACTCTGTTAAAACTGAGAGCAGATCTCTTAAACACTAGAGCCTGAGCACATCTCAAACACTCACTATAAACAAAGAGATAAAACATCTGCTATAAAATCTCTATTGTACGCTGGAGAACTCTTCACCCCAGAGGAGCAGCGAATGCAGATTCCTGAAAATTCCTGCTTCCGTTCGCGCGATCCTCCGCTCTCAGCAGAAACGCGGGATTGTTTAGCAGTTCATTATTCAGAGATTCAGCTGAAATCACACACACACACACACAGAGAGAGGTTTATATGCCCTTCCACATCAGCCGCATTATGTTTTCTTTATCTAAATGCTCTTGAGGCATCATTAATCTGCGTTCAGACTTTACAAGGTGATGGACACTGAGGTCAAGGGCCGAGTGAATTAATGACCGCACTTTCGTGTCTGATGTGACCTTTGACCCTGAAGGACATGCTTTTTCCCTAGACATCCAGCATGTTATTAGATCAGCCAATGATTGCAGAGTTTCTGTAATTAAAATTATTTCACAGATTTAGCTGTCCTTGTGAAAAAGAAGTACACTTTAGCATACTTTAAAAATGAGTACTTATCATGGATATAATATACTTTAAAGCAATACACTTCAGTGTGAAATTATTAATGATGTTTTCAGACACGTATATGCATGTTATTTGCAATGAAATGAAAATGTATTATAGTGTAAATTTATGTCAAATGCAATTTGCTGAAATTTAGAGTAGAGGATCTTTCAGTCCCGCTCATAACATAAATATATGTTATCTTGTCCCGCATAAAAGTAGCCTATATATTTTTTTCTCAATACATTCATGAAATTTACATGAAAACATCCTGTAATTTCCACAACATCCCAGCAAAAAGTTTCCTGATAAAATATTTGTTATTAAAGCATCAATATTCACAAACCACTGTTATTTTTAACAGAAAAGCAAGCATGGGCTGCTGCGTGAATGGTTTGGCATGGCAGAATCCGAGCAAAAAGCGCTCCCTTTATAATCACTAAAATGCTGACATCTCAGTTCATCGCGATCACTCATGAATATATGCACAATGAATCTTTCATAATGTCTACGCTTCGTGTGTTATAATGAGAGGATATGTGAGCACGAAAATTTGTGTGAGTGGATTCTAACTTAAACGCCTCTGATTGGCCATTGCATTCCAGAAATCAACAGATATGTCTGTGATTTGCTACATTGCTCAACGCTACAAACACGTGTTATAAATACAAATTCTGCCTAAGGTTGCGCCTGTTAATCGTTTTTATTTTATATTAGTTGTTCATGTTGCTTTTGTGCAATACATAATAAAAATGTATTTGTTATTAGATATTTTATGTTCAGATATTTCTATTTTGCGTGAGTCCCGCAAATAATTTTATTCTCCCGCATTCTACACACACACACACACACACACACACACACACACACACACGAGTGTCTACCCGCCCGCACCTGCACTCACCCATCAAGTGTCGTCCCGTCGGGTCCAGCGGGTCTCGCTTTAGTCCCTCGGGATTGCAGGTGTCTATTTGGAGTGTCTTTGACCCACTTAAGTAGGACTTAAGTATATCATTATATGTAATTTCATAATTAATTTTTATTGTCTTTGAAATATGGTTGATATGCTGATTGTACTGACAAGCATTTATGACAAACTAAAATATACTCTAATGAAATTTATAGCGTAACTTAATGTAAATTTAGTGCAATTTAATGCATTTGAAATATATACATTTTTAAAATGTAAAGTTGAATACAATTATAATCAAGTGCTTTACATGTGCTTTAGTATGTTTACTTTAAGTATACTGTAAGTAAAAATTTACTTTAAGTAAAACTTGTGATTTGAAATTACTACACAATTGCTATTTTTAAAAGTGTACTTAAGTGTGTTTAGAAACATGAAAGTGTCTCTCTTTAAGTCACCTAAGTGGCCTTTTATTTAATTCACATTATATTATCTGCAAGTACACTTTTTAGTATACATTTAAGATTTGATGTACACTATAGGTGCACATTCAATACAGTTAAGTGCACTTCTTTTTCAAAGGTCAAAAACCATATTCAGTTCTGCTCATGGATATCACCAATATCAAGTTTTACTTCAAAATCACTTAATATATCTTTCAAGTATTTGATGTCATGAAGCTCGCAAACGTTGTCAGATACAGCAACTTGTTCTTCCTCTCAAGTCCTCTTTGTTTCAGAATGATGGAAGGTCGGCCAATCAGATACGAGCTTGTTGTTTTTGTGTGTGATGGTCAGTGATGATCTGAGACTCCGGCATTCATGAGTTCAGTGCGGATCAGAATTAACATGAGTTATTGGAGTAACACACACACGTGACAGAGCTAATCTGTGTCCTGCTGCCGTGAGGTGTGTGTGTGTGTGTCACGCTGGGAAATGTAATTTTACATTGACTCCTCTATCTGGTGTTGAAGGCAGTCATTCGTCATCAGACTCAATGAATAACACATCAGAACACAGCCATCATTACTCACATGAACACACGCTGTCTGTCTCTCTGACTGTCTCGCTCTCTCTGTCTCTCTGGATGGAGGACAGATCGCCGTGTGTTTCAGAGTGAATAAATCATAACCGTTTGCTCCGCATCGTTCAGAATCTCTCAGAACAGACGTGGGCTTATTACATGATCATTTCAGAGACCCGTCCAGAAGAACTCACGATTCAGTTCCTATGACTTGCTTAAAGAGACAGTTCACCAAAAATTAACATTCTGTCATCATGAGCGTGAAAAGAGGTGTGCTTAATTGTACTGAATGTGCACCTGTAGTGTACTTCAAATCTTAAAAGTGTATAAAAAAAACTGAAGATAATATAATATGAATGAAATAAAATGCCACTTAAGTGACTTAAAGAGCGACACTTTCTGACATGACTGTTTCTGAACAAGTACACTTTTAAAAAGTGACCTTTGTAATAATGACAGATTATTTAGGTTTTAATATTTGTTTGTGCTTTAAAGAAGTAAACTTATTTTGTTCTTGTTTTGGATGTGAAATTTAATCTATAATAGATTTCCATTTAATTGCCATTAACATGCATTTACAGTAAATGTCTGAAAACATCACATTCAGTTCACACTTCAGTATATTGTTTAAAATTGCATTATTTCCGTAATAAGTAGATTTGTTTGAAATCATCATGTAATCATCAAGTACACTTATTTTGATGTGTTTAATGTGGTTGCAGTTTAAACAATTAATTGCAATTAACAAGCTTTCAGAATGTATTCAGTTCACACTTAAATATATTTTATATTATTTCTGTAATAAGTACACTTTTGAAAGTATGCTTAAGTGCACTCCTTTTTCATAAGTGTTTACTCACCATCATGACTTTCTTTCCTTTCTGGAAAAAAAACAAACAAAAAAAAAAGATCTTCAACCAGTTATTTCAATGCAATGATCGAGACAAAAAGAGGACGCCACACAACTCCTGCTCTGAATTAGACTGAACAGTGATTGTTCACTGAAAATCTTGCTCTGAAGCTCTGAAACGTCTCCTGTTAACCATATAACGCTTAACACTTTTGTCTCAGTTGTAACTGAACACACAACTTGTATGTTCTTCCAAACGGAGGGACGAGATGAGCTGAGTTTCTGTGGTAATCGGCAGCAGGACGCAAACGCTGAACCTGAACGCTCCTCTAAACTCCTGTGATCTGTTTGTCGGTTTGAGACGATCGCGCTGCAAATGTTCCTATTCCTGCTCTCTCTCCTGAGACTGAGCATGAAAAATGCACTCTGAGCCATTTTATCATCAGATCTGAGTCGTACAGAAACACATGAAGCTGATCTCAGATCATCATCTCACCTCAAATTCACAACTACTGCAGAGTTCGCATCTCAATGTTTAAACACGTTCTCAGCAGGCAATGGACTGTTTTTCAATTCTATAAAATACAGAATCGATGTTGGATCATTTATAGTGGAATTGACCCTAATACGTTCTTTACATTGATAAAGCATGACAGAAATGATTGATTTATCAGCAAATGCACATGTTTGTTACAGTCACGACTGCATGTTCAGATTTGAGAGCGTTGTTATCATGTGTTGCTGATGTCTGACAGTCGAATCAAAGTGCTATTTTACTATTGTTTACATACTATTATAATATTTTAGATGAAGAGGATTAGGGCCAAGCAATAATAAAAACAATAAAACTATCTCGAGATCATTATAAAGCGAGATTAATCTTGTTAAATTTCAAGAAAAATGTTGAAATAAAATGTTGAGAATTAAATCATTAAATTTCGAGATTAAAGTCGTTGTTTCGAGAAAACAAAATCTTTAAATTTAGAGAAAAAAGTCTAAATTAAATGTTGAGAATAAACTCATTAAATTATGAGAAAAAAGTTTTTGTGTTTTGAGAAAAAAGTATTTTATTGTATTTATTGTTTTTGAATAGGTTTTGTTTTAGTAGATGATAACACTGGTTTGAGAAGCCCTTGAAAGAAACTCTTTTACCAGAGTGCAGAGCTAAAACTGCCCTAGCATTGATAAAAATGTTCAAATTGTGAGATGAACGATTCATTTTATTGAATAGTTTAAAGCGACATTCTGTATTTGAAATGATTTGATGAGCATCTGCAGTGAGACTCACAAAGATCGATGCAACAGAACAACAACACAAACTGCTGATAACCAAATCAAATGGAAATATTTAAGATCCAAAATGAGATTTAATGCTAAATCTGTAATTATAATCCATAAATCTTAAGTGGACTTACATGGAATGGCTCCATTGAGCCCAGATGATCTTAATATGATACTATCTGAGAAAAGACGAACTGAATTCACTCATTTCATTTACACACTTTGCACATTTACATGCATTTCATTAAGGGGAATAGAACTATATATGAGAAGAAGCTGAGAGGGAACGAGAGAGTCCTGATAGATGCTCAACCTGAGAAAAGAGACTGCAGAATTAATTTTATAAGAAGAGGGACCATAATTAAAGAAATACACATAAAACAAATGTGTTTGTCTCTCAAACTCTCTGATGATTCGTTAAAACTCCTCAGAAAATGAATGCTTTATTAATCAATTCAGTAACAGACACACAGAGAGAGGCAGATCTCTTGTACTGCTGTCTGGCATGAATAATTTGTGTACGAGACGTGTTGAACTTACCAGCACCTCTGACGCTCCGGCGGTTCTCCGCTCTGAATGCTAACGCCGCAGCGGATCAGGGGACGGTTTGTGAGGAGCATCTCTGTTACACCTGACCCTGAACTCTTCTGGAAAGCTGCTGCATTGATCTGTGATCGTCATCTGAAGACTCAAGCCTCCTGCTGGATTATTCTGGAACAGTGTCTCGAGAGCATTATGCATGCAGATGAGATCTATTAGAAAACCAGCCGATCGATAGCCGCTCACAGCGTCTCCATCAATCACACACACTTCATCTGTTATCGGGCCCGGAGTCTGAAGCGGAGACACTGATGTGTGTTAGACAGCCAGCAGTAAATTACATTAGAGAGGCGGTCATGTGATCGAGAGAGAAATCAAAGTATATTCAAAAAGCACATATTATTTTATGTCACTGTGCGGCACAGTCTGTCTGAAGAGAAACTGTAAGCTCTGCGTCCATCGGGATCCAGCGGTCAGTGCTTATTATGGAAATAAAATACTTTAAAAGAACATACTTAAGTGTGAACTGAACATAACGTTTTCTGACACTTGGCTGCATGGTAATTGCAATTCAATGAAAATGTGTTATAGTTTAAGTTGCAATTAGCTGAACCTTTGAGTATTTTTGACCCACTTAAGTAGGACTTAAGTACATCTTTATATGTAATTTCATTGTTACTTCTGTTGTCTTTGAAATATGGTTAAAGTACTGCTGAATGTACAGTGACAAACATTTATTTATTTCTATTGAAACTTGTATATTTAAATATTTGTACGGATGAAGTTGCGATTTAGTACATTTAAAATCTATTAACTTTAAATGCAATATCAAGTCACACAGAGTTAAAATGATAATCAAGTACTTTACACATACTTTAGTATGTTAGTCAACGCATCAAAATAAGTGTACTTCTTTAAAACACCACAAAAGATTATTAAAATCTACTTTATAGGAAGACTTTTAATTTGACATTATTACAAAGGTCGCTTTAAAACTGTACTTAAGTGTGTTTAGAAACACAGTCATGAAAGTGTCCCTTTAAGTGCCCTTTTATTTCATTAATATCACATGATCTGCAAGTATTTTTTATACTTTTAAAATTTGAATTACACTACGAGTGTACATTCAATACAATTAAGCGCACTTCTTTTTCACAAGGTTTCTTCCGCTTCTGAAATGACTTTCTCTTCTCTCTGATGTCAGAGATCCCATCTTTTGGGTCACATCTATAGAATAGAATACTGTGTCCTTGTTGAATATACTCCGCAATCTGTCTTATTACTATATATATTACTATATACAGGTCACTTCTAGATCGGAGCCGGTGGAAGCAACGATGATGGACGGTATGAGAATGTGTGAAGAAGTCAGGACTCTGTGTGTGATTTCAGTGTCCAGAGGAGAGCGACGGATGTGATGTGAATGCTGTGAGAACAGAAGGACAGAAGTGGAGTGACTCCACATTGAGCTGCAGTGTGAACGAGTGTGTGTTTGTGTCGGTGTGATGACGGACTGACGGCGCTGTCAGAGTTTGCTCTTCTGCTGATGTTTCTCAGATGTTTCATGAACATGACTGCGCTGGAGTGACGTTCACTAGATAGATCAATACAATTAAGCGCACTTCTTTTTCACAAGGTTTCTTCCGCTTCTGAAATGACTTTCTCTTCTCTCTGATGTCAGAGATCCCATCTTTTGGGTCACATCTATAGAATAGAATACTGTGTCCTTGTTGAATATACTCCGCAATCTGTCTTATTACTATATATATTACTATATACAGGTCACTTCTAGATCGGAGCCGGTGGAAGCAACGATGATGGACGGTATGAGAATGTGTGAAGAAGTCAGGACTCTGTGTGTGATTTCAGTGTCCAGAGGAGAGCGACGGATGTGATGTGAATGCTGTGAGAACAGAAGGACAGAAGTGGAGTGACTCCACATTGAGCTGCAGTGTGAACGCGTGTGTGTTTGTGTCGGTGTGATGACGGCGCTGTCAGAGTTTGCTCTTCTGCTGATGTTTCTCAGATGTTTCATGAACATGACTGCGCTGGAGTGACGTTCACTAGATAGACAGCTGAAATCACACACATATTAAAGTCATCAATGTCGTCTACCAGAAGAAAGAAACACTTACAGATGCGTTTCTTGTTTTAAGCATAACCTTAAGAAAGTGAACCTTAAGTACTATTTGTTAATGGATTAAAAATTATATTAATTATTTGAACACAAGTCTAATTATTTTACACAATTTAGCCTAACAAGTAAATGTTTGTTGTTTTAAGAATGCATAAATATTTTTACTTGAAAACATTACATACTGATTAAGAAAACAAATGTGTGATCTCAGCTGGATTATTGTTTTCTAAAAATATAAATGAATAATCAGACACTTTCCTTCGAATGTGTTTTCATACACCTTTTTTGAAAGCATTCGATCCAGAAACCTCATGTTAATTGTTGTGAAAACAATAAGGGGATTTTTTAAAAATCTTTCTTTCTATTCTCATCTTTTATGTTAGATAAAATACTATCTAATAAGAAATGAGCAGAGCATGAAGAACAGCTAGTTTTAAAAACATTTGATGTCTCTATCCTTCCCATCTAATTTTGTCATTTTGTGTCCAACAATTAAAATCTTATAACAGTTTCAAAATTCTGACATATTAAGTTGATTTGACATTTAAATAATTGCAGTTAAATTACTTTACTAATTTTAAGCTTTTAATCGATCTGTTATCAAGCTTGAGAGTGATTCCAAATAGCATAACATTCCTTAGATGTCACATAAATGATGTGTTCTTTACTGAATCATAAATAATGTGAATATTGAACAGAGGTTTCCCGCGTGAGTCTGTGCAGATGTGATCATGTGATGAGCGCTTTCTCTCAGCTGGTTTTCATGCAGCGATTGAAGCGGATCTGAGTTCGATACGGAGGTCAGGAGGAGTTTCACGAGCACTTGAAACACTTCATAAGACGTTTCACCCCTTTAGACCCGTTTAAGATCATCAAACTGCTCTGATAAGCATTTCTGAGTCTGTGTGTGTGTGCTGTGTCTTGAGAGATTTGGAGAGTCTGTGTGTTTTAACCTCTCATTCATTATGATGACTGATCTGACACACACTCAAACACACACACACATACATACACACGCACACACACTCTCTCACACACACACACACTCTCTCACACACACACGCACACACGCACACACACACACACACACACACACACACACACACACACACTCAGACATACACACACACACACACATACATACACATGCACACATGCACACACACTCTCTCACACACACACACACACACACACACTCAGACATACACACACACACACACATACATACACATACACACACGCACACACACTCTCTCACACACACACACACACACACACACTCAGACATACACACACACACACACATACATACACATACACACACGCACACACACTCTCTCACACACACACACACACACACACACTCAGACATACACACACACACACACATACATACACATACACACACGCACACACACTCTCTCACACACACACACACACACACACACTCAGACATACACACACACACACACATACATACACATACACACACGCACACACACTCTCTCACACACACACACACTCTCTCACACACACACGCACGCACACACACACACACACACACACACTCTCCCTCTCTGTCTCACACACACACACACACATGATTAAATGTACTCAAGCAAACAGAGGACATGAAAATGTAATATAATAATGCGTGAAACTGATACATCTAGTAAATGATGTTTAATTGCATCTGAGTTTGGGTCGGTCTGTATTGTGTGTATTTAGCTGGTCAGTGAGGTGACCTGGTTTAGATATCCTAGTAAACGTGTGTGACTTTAAGAGATTTCAGGAATATTAAACATGATTTCAGGAAGCGTTCGCTCTCGTTCTGTTATGGTGCGAAATCTCACACATCCTGCATAAGTGAAAATTAAAAATTATTTATAACACCTTGTTTCCAGGCTTTCTCCTGTAGATTAACGGATTCTCTCGCTCTCGTTATCTTTCCGGTGCGTGAGAGATATTTCATTAACCTCACGCTTTAATTAGGAAGCTGTTAAAATCTAAGCAATGGGACAGAGAGAGAGAGAGAGAGAGAGAGAGACTCAGATATTTACAATGATTTAATTAAAATATGTATCTTTAATTAACACGTTACATCACAAAGAAGGATAAACTAAATATAAAACAAAATAAAAACATAAACCTCAATAAAAATAATTTATCCTATTTCACATATAAAACCATGATTGCATTAATTTAATGGATTTTTTTTAAAGAACTGCATTCTTGATGTCTGTAACAATAGATATTTGTGCTCAGAATATCAGCAGCTGTTTGAGATGATGGTTTAGTTCTTGATTAATTGAAAACCACTCTCACTGTAAAGCCCATGTTCCCGCAGGGCTCGTGTAACACGACTTCTCAATTACAGGTGATGTTCCCAAACCGTTTCCAGTCATCAGAATTAAACCAAATTCATCCAAACGTCTTTTCTCTTCTGTATCTGAAAAGATGCAGTTACTGTATTTTATCACAAAACTTCCCGACAAACTGCTGATCTAATTCCCGCACGAGAAGCGACGGCTGCTGCAGATCGTAAACTAGTTCCTGATTTCAATGTGGCGTAATCGGAGTAAAAGAGTAAAAACGTGTAGTAAGTCTGTTTCCACACAATGGCTCCGATCACGAGCGCTAACAACGTCTTGCGTTTACTAAACAGATAAACAGAAAGTACGCCAGTTAAATCCAGACTCTTATAATCTATTAAAATAAGGCCAAATTCAGTCCCATAACACCCGCCGGTGCCAGCGGTTCATCAGAGCAGCACGCCCCAAAACCACTCAGCCGCTTCCACCTACTAATTCAAAATAAACGAAATATACAATAAATTGAACTCAACTCAATAATCTTGTGGCCAGAACTTTGGACAGAAAGTTATGCTCTATATGTAACCAGATGAGCCTTCAGTTTCTGGTGTTTTGATGATCATCATTTATGAGAAACCCAAAAAGAATATGTGTCCGATTGTATTTAATGTGCACTTGTATTTCAAAGTGTACACGTATATTTTTACAAAACTGTTTTTGAAATAAAAGGGCACTTAAGTGACACTTTCATGACTGTGTTTCTAAACACACTTAAGTACACTTTTAAAGTGACCATTGTAATAAGGTCAAATTAAACGTTTTACTATAAAGTTAATTTTAAGTTTATGTTTTAATAATCTTTTGTGGTGTTTTATAGAAGTACTCTTATTTTGATTTGTTGACTAACATACTAAAGCACACGTAAATAACTTGGTTATCATTTTAATTTTACATGTAAAGTTAATAGAGTTTAAATGCACTCCATTGCAACTTTGTTACAAATATATTTCAATACAGAACATAAAGGTTTTAACAGAAATGTCATTAAAGTATATTTTAGTTAATCATAAATGTCAGTATATTCAGCAGTACTTTAACCAAAGACAAAATAAGTAATTATGAAATTACATATAAAGATATAAAGATATGATACACTTAAATCCTACTCAAGTGGGGCAAAAACACTTTAAAGTTCAGCAAACTGCATTTCATACACGTTTAAATTATAATACATTTTCATTGATTTGCAATTAATATCTAATTAAGTGTCTGGAAACATTACATTGCAGTTCACACTTAAGTATGTTCTTTTAAAGTATATTGTTTCCATAATAATTAAGCACTTTTAGCAGGATAACTAGACCAGCAATGTAAAACATGATGCTGCATTTCGTTATAACAACTTAAAATGTATTGAGATAACTTACATTTCCAATTTAACTAAACTAGTCAACTAAAGTTATAATTTTTATGTTAAATACAAACACTTATTTTTTTAAAGCTTGAACAACACATTATTAATTATTATAATGCTGACTTTTAAGTTGTGATAACTAATCACAGCTTTACAGTCATGTTGCTGCCTAAAAGCTTCTTTCTGCATTAACAGTCATTCAGGAGCAACCATCTTTATTTATGCAAGCTACATGCAAATATTTCAGACGGACGACATTTTCTTTATAAAGCCTGAAATGTGCTGTTTGTGTACAAAGATGCTTTATTGAGATGTTAGTTGGTGAGATCAGATCTGAACATGAAGAAACTGAGCAGAACTTACACACACCGATAGAGAAACATTACAGCCATTTACCTGCTCAACCATCCTTATTACCAGTGTGTGTGTGTGTGTGTGTGTGTGTGTGTGTGTGTGTGTGTGTGTG
>NW_015506091.1:285920-295610 GCF_001515645.1 Sinocyclocheilus grahami | reverse complement strand
TAGGGTTAGGTCAAATAATGTCATATTTGCATTAAAAATGACATAACTGAGCGAATGACACTTAATGACAGTTGTCATAAACATGCATAAAAAAATCTTCATATTCATGACATGTGTCATGTCATGATTATGAAGGTGTCATGTCAGTCTTATGCACACCCCTTCAAGTAAAGTGTAACCCTATTTAGTTGCAATTTATTTTTATTGCAGTTTTAGTATTTCTCTTACTTACCAAAGCAACACTTCTAATGTTCATGCAAGTTTTTTTTCTTTAGTTTTACTTAAGATTAGAATTGGTTGATGGTTAGTAGCATGCAATTGTTCATATTGTAATGTTATTACTATAATAAGTCCTCAGATAAAAGGACTGAAACACACAGCCGGTACAGTGCTGTGTTTGTGTTTCAGACAGACATCATACTGAAGGCCGCTTTGCTCAGTGACGTCTTAATTGTGAAAATCACACAAAGTTGTGTTGAAACACCACCACAGCATTTCATTCTCAAAGCTTCCAGAGATTCACGCGTGTGTTTCGCTCTTGCTGAGCTCTGATGATTCAATTCATCCATTCAAAGAGATTAAATGAGTTTCATTAGTCCCGTCTGGATGACACGTGTAGATGTTTCAGACTCATTATGTGCAAACACTAATGAGCTGATTGAGGCAGTGCAGGATCCGGTGTGATCCATCATCTGTTAGCTGCGATCCGCGTTTGGATTCCAGTCGGTTCAGTCATAGATGCTTTACACGTCCACATCGGACTCGGTGAGCCACTCAGAGAGGAGAAGAGCGTGAATTAATACATGTTGAGTCCTGTTGAGTCGCCCATGCATAATGGATGAGACCTGGAGGAGGTGAAGGGTTCATCATATACATAAATTCTCTGCTCCTCACAACATCACAGCTAATGAAGACTTCCCTGTGTCCGTGAATTAATACATTAATTAATTAATACACATAAATAAATAAATCTCGTTTCAGACACACACTATCTGTACTGCTTTGTGCAAAATAAGGATACTTAAGTGTACTGAATGTGCCTTTGTAGTGTACTTCAAATCTAAAAGGTATGTTTTACCAAACAAAATAAGTATACTTAAGTGGCCTTTATTTCATTAATATGAAGAGAGACACTTTCAAGATAGTATTTATTAACATGCTTAAAAGGTTTTACTTAAAAGTATATTTTAAGTCATTATGATTTAATAATCGTTTGTGGGGTTTTAAAGAAGTACACTTGTTTTGATGTGCTGACTAACATACTAAAGTGCATGTAAATAACTTAATTATCATTTTAACTCTAGTGTGTTATTCAAAATCACATTTAAAGTTAACATAGATTATAAATGCACTTAAACTTCATTATTTAAATACATGAATATTTAAATAAACGACAAGCAAGTTTCAATAGAAATGACATTAAAGTGTATTTTAGTTTATCATAAATTCAGCAGTACTTTAACCATATTTCATAGACAATAAAGATATCAAGATGTAATTCAGTCCTACTTAAGTGGGTCAAAAACACTCTAAAGTTTGTTTTACATTTGAATTATAATACATTTTCATTTAATTGATGCAATTTAGATGCATAACATTATGTCCCTGAAAGCATTACATTAAGTTCACACTTAAGCATATATATATAGTTGAAATGACTTGTAAAGGCTGTTTGATTATACTTAAGCCAGCAAATGAACTTTTAAAGTTTAATTAGGTGGAAAATATGGTACTGTGCAAGAAAACCTTGCGCTACAGCTGATGGGGTTTGTAGTGAGCCAAACCAATGATGAGTCTAACGACTCTGAATCAAAGGTCATGAGAAACTACAGACTGATGACAGAATCTGTCCGTTTGACTGCTGTTCAGTGTCGTCAGCCATTTATCTGTGTGTGTGTGTGTGTGTGTGTGACTCACAGAAGAGTCCAGCCGACAGACTCGGCTCTGTTTAAGATGCGTTTGGCGTGTTTCTGCTGGTCAGATTCACGCTCAGATGAGTCTTCATTCTTCTGTCTGCTCCACGTCTCACTTTCTGCTCATTCCTCTTTCTTTGTGTCTTTCTATGAAACGCTGGGATTCATCCGCTTAATTAAATAACACACAAAGCTCAATCTTCCATCAGGCCTCGTCTGTTACGTCAGCGCTGATATTTGCAGTGATTTACTGAATTCTGGGTGTGTGTCTGTAATGCATTCAAACAGCCGTCACGAGGAGACGAGATCGTCTTTATGGATGAAGCGATTTCAGGCAGTAAGCGAAGGACAAAGCCAATCATGACACTGAATGAATGCTTTCTCACAATTAAATGCATGTCAATTGCTATTAAATGAAAATGTATTATAGTTTACATTAACATTAAATGCAATTAACATAATTTTTTTAAATTTGTTATTATTACGAAGGTCACTTTTTAAAAGTGTACTTAAGTGTGTTTAGAAACACAGCCATGAAAGTGTCTCTCTTTAAGTCACTTAAGTGGCCTTTTATTTCATAGATTAGTATATTACCTGAATTTGTTATTGTATTTTTTTTAAAATATACTTTTAAGATTTGAAGTACACTTCTTTTTCACAATGGTATACACATAGCCTGAAACAAAATCAAGTTTGTATGGATTAGTGCTGTCAAGCGATTAATCATGATTAATCACATCCAAAATAAACGTTTTTGTTTATATAATATAATATATGCATGTGTTATTTGTGTATTTATTATGTATATATGAATGCACAAACATGCATGTGTGTATATATATATATATATATATATATAAACAAAACATATTTTTCTTAAATATATTCATGCATGGTGTGTATTTATACATAATAAATATACACAGTACACACGCATATATTATGTACACAAAAACTTGTATCGTGATTAATCATTTGACAGCACTCATTTTTAACCTGTATTTGCTCACAGTAGAGTTACGGTTATTCTTGGTTTCATCGGCGTGTAGTTGAGATTAAGTGTGTTTGTGTTTCTGACTCAGACGTGACACACAGACTGTTTTAATGTGTCTTGTGCGCTCTGTGTTAGTGTTTCTGGTGGTTCTGTGAGAGCCTGTCGGGATATTGATGAGATATCAGTTATCTCTTGACTTTACACACACAAAGAGACTCAACACATTTATCGTGAAAGAGCATCTCTAACGCGATCAAACGAACGCAGCACAAGGTCAGAGTCACAGAACGCTTTGAGAAGCTCTGTGATCGCGGTGGCAGTATGAGACGGCTGACAGCTGAGAGACAGAAGTGACGCGTGGCCATGTAAACACACAGACGCTCATATATTTGCAAATGGATGTGGATGAATGATCCGACTCCAGACAACGGCTAGCCTTTGAAGCTCATTCATCCAATTACCCATCAAATCACATCTGCTGGAGCTGCATTTAAAGTGATTTTTACTGTCGTAAAGTGCTTTAATGTGGCACACACACACACACACACACAGGTTTGTTTTTATGGTTTATGGGGACTCTTTATAGGCGTAATGGTTTTTATACTTTACAGACCGTATATTCTATTGCCCTACACCAACCCTACCCCTAAACCTACCCCTCACAGGAGACTTTGTGCATTTTTAGATTTTCAAAAAAACTCATTCTGAATTATTTATAAGCCTTTTGAATTACGGGGACACTGAAAATGGCCTCATAAATCATATTCTCGTTGTAATACCTATGTCATACCCATGTTATTATACAAATTTGTGTCCTCATAAACCACATAAACATGCACACACACTCTCACACACACACACACACACACTTATCAAAGCTCTTGTGTTCCTCTGGATTGATGTTAATTGGTAGATGAACGTCAGTTCTTCACACCTGAGTGTTTCTCTGTGGATTTGGTCTCTATCCAGCAGCAGCAGATCATCAAGACCTTTAAAACCCGCTGGGAGCCCGTCGGATTTGAGTCTAAATCCAAGATCCCACATCTAAAGAACGGCTGCGTCCCGATTCGCATACTTATGCCACGCATTTCAACTGTGTGCTTTGCTGGTTATGGGCAACTGCATACTTCTCAGCATGTAGTCAGAAAGTGCACAAGCATAATGCCATTCCTTTGTGAAAAAGAAATGTGCTTAACTGTATTAAATGTGCACTTGTAGTGTACTTCAAATCTTAAATGTATATATCTCTACTTGCAGTAGTGATGGCCGCTTTTGAAGCACTGCTTCATGACGCTTCGGAGCCTTTGCGAATCATTTTTTTCAGAGCGCCTATCAAACTGCCGAAGTCACGTGATTTCAGTAAACGAGGCTTTGTTGCGTCATAACGGTCCCAGTGGTTTGCCGAAGGAGGGGAGAGATGATCTCTGTGAAGCCGTGAATCATGCGAGTTCTTTGAGATCGAACCACTGAACCAGTGTCTATGGTTTTTACCTGATCTCGGATCAGTTTGATCTATGTGTAGACATTTTAAATGAGACATTTGTGTAATTAAAAGGATGAGTAGTAGTTAATAGTCTCTTATTGACCTGTTTAGACAAGCTCTCCATAAAACAAACAAAACAAGCCCTTGCAAATTAATAATAATTACTTAAAAAACACATATTATACAGACACTTCATATTTGATTGTATTTTATTATTTGAATTGCATTCAGTATATTAAACTTTCAAGAAAGCATTTGTAATGAGTTTTTAAAAGGGTTTTTGCTGCAGCACGCGTCACTAGCGTGTGGTGTTTTTGCTTCAGTTGATTCGAAGCTTTGAAAAGGTTAGTTTCTCCCATCAATAACTCGCAGAATATATAATATGAATGAAATAAAAGGCCACTTAAGTGAGTTAAAGAGAGACACTTTCATGACTTCTAAACACACTTAAGTACACTTTTAATAAGTGACCTTTGTAACAATGACAAATTAAAAGTTTTACTTAAAACTACATTGTACATCATCATGTTTTATTCATCTTTTGTTGGTGTTTTAAAGAGGTACACTTATTTTGATGTGTTGACTAAAAGTACTTATATAATCATTGTAATTGTTTCTTTTTTATAATTGTTAAATATTACATGTAAAGTTAATATTTAAAATTTTCATTAAGTGCCACTATTACAAATTTTCATCATTACAAATATATTTAAATACATAACATGCACATTTCCATAAAAATGTCATTAAAAGTGTATTTTAGTTGATCATAAATGCTCATCAGTACATTCAGCATTACTTTAACCTTATTTCAAACACAATTAATTATGCATAATTACATGCAAGTAACCCTAAGGCAAACCCTAACCATATAGTTAATTAATATTTCTCAGCACTTAAATGTATAATTACACTGCAACAAAGACACCTTAAAATAAAGTGTAAACCATTTTCATTTAATTGTAATTAACATGCAATTAGTTGTCCAGAAACATTACATTCAGTTCACACTGAAGTTATTATTTCTCTAATACAATAGTTATAGTGTACTTTTTCAGTAAGGTATAGTCAGATGATATAAAACGAAATTCTGAATTCAACATTGATAGTGCCTAAAATGAAAGCCCAAATCCATTCAACCAGAAGAGAGTCGAGCATTAAAAGTGACATGACACATACACACACACACATAACATAATTATAATAATAATAATTTTTTGTCATCTAATTTTCCTGAGCAGTATTTTTCCCCCCAGTTTTTGTTGGGTTCCACAAGCTGTGAAGGAGTGTGTTGATCTTAGAGGGATTTTAATTGGCTTCAATGTCAATCTGGCAACCCAGTTTGCAGGGAAAGACTTTCCAATCCCTGTTTGTTCTGGCTATACTCGGCTAATTTATGCTAATTTATGTAATGTTGGTCAGACTGAGCTCTTATGGTGTTGGGCAGAGACACTTATATTTGCATATGTGAGGCTTCATTGTGCTGGAAAAACACAAACTTCAGTTTCCATCTGACGAACAGAAAGAGTGTGGAAGCATTTAATAATTATTATGAGCTGATTCAGCAATGGGTCATTAGCTGCATTTCAAGAGTCTGTCGCGGGCTCTGGACACACGGAGTGTTTGAATCTGGCTCGCGACGGCCGACTGCCTATCAATACAGGGAGGTTACGGCCGCCGCTGTAATTACAGCGCATTAGCATTCCTACGGTGATTGTTGAGCTTCTCTCATTCTGCGCTTTGTTTTTTGGATGTTATTTCTGGCAAATCTCCTCCTGCTCTGACCTTCACAAGTTGCTTGTTTTTGGTGCTTGGAGCCATTTCTGCTGAGCGTTACACTTCTGCTAAACAACAGAGACATCGAAGCGACGGCCGACTGCCTATCAATACAGGGAGGTTACGGCCGCCGCTGTAATTACAGCGCATTAGCATTCCTACGGTGATTGTTGAGCTTCTCTCATTCTGCGCTTTGTTTTTTGGATGTTATTTCTGGCAAATCTCCTCCTGCTCTGACCTTCACAAGTTGCTTGTTTTTGGTGCTTGGAGCCGTTTCTGCTGAGCGTTACACTTCTGCTAAACAACAGAGACATCGAATGACCAACGGTGGCTAAACAGAATTCAATATGTCCAGCGCGTGGACACGCAATTAGTGCTGCAGGAGGAACGACACTGCTATTCTGAGCCACACACACACACACACACACTCACACACGCACACGCACACGCACACACACACACACACACACTCACACACACACACACACTCACACACGCACACGCACACACACACACACTCACACACTCGCACACATGCACACACGCACACACTCGCACACACGCACACACGCACACGCACACGCACACTCACACACACACACTCACACACACACACACACACACACACACGCACACACACACACACGCACACACACACAGGATGATATATAAAACGTTGTTAAAACGTTACAATACAGTTTAATTTGTAAACTCTTTTTAGGGAAGCTATTTTGAAATAGTCGCTTTCCAAGCTACTCATACACTTAAATAAGCTAAACTACGGTCTAGCTACTCAGTATTAAACATAATTAAACTACAGACGAGATGCACATCGAGTAGTTACACTGCACTAAAAAAAAGGAAGTACACCAAGTTAATTTTACTAAGTTCAAGTGTACTACTATGTAGTAATTATACAAAAAACTTCTATACTTGTAAGTGTACTATTTCAATTCTTGTGACTAAATTGGACTAAGTGGTTTTTTTAGAGATGCACCGATCAATCGGCCAGGGATCGGAATCGGTCGATTTTTCTCATTATCGGCCCGGATTGGTGACCGGCCGGTCAGTCTCACTTCTTTCCGATTCCGAGCCGATCCGTCTCGTTACCAGCGGCACAGGCAATAACGTTAACCGCGCATTCTCACTCTCTTCTCTCCGACGACCCCTTCTCTCTCACACACACGTCTCATTCGCTCCGGTTAAATAGTGCTTGTATTGCGCATTATTTTAGTCATTCCCGCAGGTTTCGCGCTTAGACCAAACGCACGCGTACCACCACTGATCTATATTAGTGGAGCGCACAAGCCGCGCTCGGTCTCAAACAGCTTGTGAGCCACAAATACCAAAATGAGTGGCTAACTGCGCTAAAACGTTCAAATTCATACAAAATTATGTCAAAATGCCCGTCTTGGCGAGTATCCAGTTAAACACAGTCAGTTTTGGAACGTTAAATAGTCGAGAAAGAGAATGCATGTTGTGTAACAGTATATTGGGTCCGTGGATAAACTCTTAAAGGGACCGCAGTCTAATATACCTGCTGCTGTCTGTCATGTTAATCAAAGAACAAAAGACAAAGATAATCTCTTTCTGCTCTTGACTCCATATGTTTTATAACTTTAATGGTAAGCATTAATCTGTATTTAATTTTTACAATGAAGACTACATCAACTAAAGTAATAAAATGTAAAATAACACTGGATGTGTACATTTGATTACTTTAATTTCTGTAGTATTTCTTACCTGAATAAAAACTTACTTAACCTGAAAAACTCTTTATTCTATTGCATTCATTTTTTGCTGTTGTTTGCCATTTTTTTATTTGTTCTTATTTTATTACTGACTTTTTACTTATGCTTTTTTTCATGAAACTAAAACTTTGCATGGAAGAAAAGTAGATTTTTGTTTGTATATGCTGTCAAATATAGTTCTTAGAAAGAAAATCGGAATCGGCAAAAATCGGTATCGGCAGATCACACTAACAAAAAAATCGGAAATCGGAATCGGCCAAGAAAATTGTAATCGGTGCATCTCTAGTTTTTTAAGTCTTATAGTAGTGAACAAACTAGTTTAACCAGTTTTTCATTTGCATTTCAACTATACTATTAACTATGAGACTAACACTTATACTATTAGTTTATTAGCTATATACTTCTGCCCACTTTTAAGTACACTGCGACGATATCAACCTCAAATTTGGAACACAAAATGTTTAGGATAATGGATTTGAGTTTCTTACAGTTTTAGAGTAAAACACATTCTGGAAAATATATGTTCCGTATAAAATTTTAAAAAAATTCATAATAAACTTATATAACAAACTAACTTTTTATTTATTTATTTATTTATTTGTTTATTTATTTATTTATTTATGTGCTCCAAAGCATTCAAGATTCATGACAGATTAAGTTAGAAACTTCATTTTCAGGTCTATGCTCAAAAAGTGGTCAAGAGGTAATAAATGGATTATAACTACTGCATAAATATACTTTAGTACCATAACAATACAGAATACAGTGAAAAAAGTTTGGTCGCTGTTAGTAGCGTGGCCACTTGTAGTTTGTTTGACCAGCACTCAGAATGGAGCACTACGGAGGTGTTTTAATGGGTTTGATGGTGTAGTGCTGTTATGTTTTGTCATTCTAGCGTGTTAACGAGGTGTAAGTGAGGTTATTTCCTGATGTGTGTTTCCTCAGCGTCAGATACAGCAGAACAAATGTACCTGCCAGACGCTTTTATCAGCAGCTTTATTTTAAGACTCCCCCTGTATTGTGGGACACTTTATTCCGCAGGAGCACCATACGCACACTAAACTAACGTCCTCAGAAAGATAATGTATCTGCAGACGCGCTGAATGAATAAACCACTGGATAGTTCGCTCTCTGCACTTGCGAGGACCTTCGGGAAGAGTTTAGCTTGAGTTTTTGAGTGTGAATGTCACCTCAACTCTTGCTTTTGTTTGTGGTTAAATACTAATGTGATTAGTTTGAACTGCAATATCGTACACATACATACAGTATATAGAGGAATAAAGAATCACTCGACACAAGCACGTTAGACAGACATGCTCACGTGTTACAATGGAAGTAATAAACTTCAGTACTGATAGAGTTTCCTTCAAATGTCTGCCGTTGATCCAGATGTGTTTACAAGCATGTTACTTGAATGCAGCTTAATCAGCTTTGAATTGTCGAATGGCAGTAGTTGAGATAAAGCAGAAAATGAACTGCAGAAGAAGCCATTAAACGCAGTCGTGACTAATGGATGCCGTCTCAGTTCAGTGATAGAGAATGTAAGTATAATTAATCGTATTGATCTACTGACACACAACCTCATGTCTAGTATTAGCTGTGATTGTCGGGGATCATTTTATTCCAGATGTAGGTCATGTGCTTTGACAGGCGGATCCTCAAACGGCAAACACACGATTCAATCGGAGATTATTTCAGTTGCACTGTGACACATCGAGATTAAACTGTGTAGCAGGTGTTTCAGTGTGTGTGTGTGTGTGTGTGTGTGTGTGT
>NW_015506091.1:270935-278914 GCF_001515645.1 Sinocyclocheilus grahami | reverse complement strand
GTGTGTGTGTGTGTGTGTGTGAATGTGAGTGTGTGTGTGTGTTTCATGTGCCCTTTAAATGCAGCTCATATCAGACACTAAATAAACACACGTGTTCAACAGAAGCAAAGAAAAGATTTACAGTTTCTTCACAACTGTTTACAAGTTTGTGGTCAGCAAGATACATTTTTTAAAGGAAATTCATATTTTTTCATCAAGAAAGCATTACATTGATCGAAAGTGACAGTAAATACATTTATAATGTTACAGAATACTTTATATTTAGCATGCTTATTATGTAAATAAAATACTTTAAAAGAATATACTTAAGTGTGAACTGAATGTAATGTTGAGAGACAGACAGACAGACAGACAGAGAGACAGATGAGGAGAGAGAGAGACAGACAGACAGACAGACAGACAGACAGACAGAGAGACAGAGAGAGAGAGAGACAGACAGACAGACAGACAGATAGCCAGAGAGACAGAGAGACAGAGAGACAGAGAGACAGAGAGACAGAGAGATGGGTGAGAGTATCTGCTGGGCAAAATGGCAGCTGATACAAGCCAGAAACTCTCCTGAGAAAACAAGGTGAAGGAAATGTCAAAACTGTCTTTTCATAAAAAGTACTGCATGTTTAAAGCGACTGTACAGTTATCAGTCAAACATTTCAACGTATGTTTATATAATAATAATAATAATAATAATAATGATATTATTATTATTATTATTATTATTGCTACATTACAGTATGTTCTTTTTAGCTGTGTTTGGTCATTTTGCTATTTTTTGTAATATATAGTAAATATATCAGTAAATTACATAAAATATATTTTTTTCCTTTTTATTAGTAGTATATAACTGATATATAATAATGAGATATAATAATAAAAGCAAAAACAGACAAAACAAAACAAAGCTAAAAATAATTACACAACAATAATAGTTGTTATTTAATAATACTAATAATAATAATAATAATGATAATAATAATAATAATAATAATAAGTAGTTCTTTTTTAGCTTTGGTTTAGCTTTGTTTGGTTATTTTGACATTTATTATTATTATTATTATTGTTGTTGTTGTTGTTGTTGTTGTTGTTACTACACTAAGGTGATAGAGTTATATCACACATATTTATTGTTATTAATGATGATTGTGTAACCAACTGTGTATTTATTTTGTATTTTGTTATCTGGCCTACACTAGCTAACTAAGCAGATGCAAGGCAGAACTTCTTTCTGACCAGTAATGAGAGAAGTGAGATGAGGTTTATTTTAGTCACTAGTCGTCTGTCATTAACTGGTGTTCATGACAGACTGATTTCAGCTAAAAAAACAAACAAAACCTGCAGATGAGACACACTCGAGTCGAGAGACGAGACTTCAGAAAGCAACTCTAACATCAGCAAACAAAGCGGCGTTCAGTGTGGAAAACTGCGAAAGCGAAGCTGCTAATGGGGCAGAAAGATGCTGAATCTCTGCTCCAGTTTCTATTTAATAACAGCGATGTGAGGAATATCTCCTCATCGGGGAAATTTGAGGAAGTATATGAGAACTAGTAATAGAAAAATTCACACACACACACACACACACACACAGACTGATTATCCTGATGTTCGTCTGGTTTACGGTTGTTAATGAAAGAACCAGCGCAGTAATCAGGTCTGTTGCTCTGATATTCCAGTTTAACAGTTTAATTATAGTTTAACAAGTTTCCAAAATACCTCATATTTATCTGTAAAAATCCTGTTAGCGTATATTAATCTGTTTAGGTTAAATCTGCAACCCTTTTATATATTATTATTATTATTATTTATATTTTTTTTAATTAAATTTGTAATGTCTGTGTAGCATTTATTGCTTGGGGGAAATCCCACAAAGGGTTTAAGCTGTGTTTACTGTAAGTACCAAACTTTGTTAAAATAGTGGAAATTGCAAAGCTCTTCCAAAATAAAAGTAAGCTTTAAAAATAGCTATTTGGCTCGTATATTTAGTTTGAGCTTCTATACAGTAAAATATCATTTTTATGAGTTGTAAATGAAACTGATATTATTGGATTACATTTTACAAGCAAATACAATTTTAGTTTTTCAAAATGTAGTTTTTAATTTCATGTGTTACTTGTCATTTCTGTCATTTGTGACATTTTTTCTACACCAAATATTTGGTGTGGGTTTTACTGGTGTAGGATTGAACAATTTTCACTTAGAAATCGCTAATACATTTCACAAACAATTACAAAGAAAAGTACCAATGAATTAAACGTGACATTTTGAAAGACTAAAATAGTTTTTTTTTCTTATAAGAGATACTCCAATAATCTTTATTTACAGCTTCGAAAAATCATTTTTACAGTATAAGGTAGAGTATATTTCAACAGGTTAAACACATGAGATGTTTCAGGCCTTGTTTTGTGCCTGTCCATGGAAAGTTTCTCCGTTTTCATGAATCGTGGTTTATTGTGAGATTATGAAGGCTCTTCTGCCGATCCGTTCCTGAAGTCCAGTCTGGATTCGGAGCACAGCATGTCAGGAGATTTTTATTAGGATGAATAACGCTGGAGTGGTCCGTCAGATTTTCATAAGTGTTTAATGAAACTTCCAGCTCATCTGTAAACCAAAAGCAGATGTTTGATTTATGAGGCGTTGCGTTCTCATAAGACGAGGCGTTCATGCATAAGCGCGTTCAGGGCTTATTTTGCATGATTCTCCATGGCCTGGTCAGAAGGCCTCCAGGACGCGGCATCAGAACGAGCCGGCAGAAGATAATAATTCTGACTTTCTCAATGAGAGATGAAATGTTTACTCATTCGGAGCCGCCCGCGGCCGTCGAGCGCTCTGCTCTTAAAAACAGAAATGAATCTGGGATTGAAGACAAGTGAAACAGAAGCAGAAATATCTGCACGTCCAGCGGCTCAGAGGACTGAAGTCACACGCAAACCCACGTCAGCGCATTAGATAACAGCAATGAGAAGAAGCTCAGACAAGAAGGATGAAGAACCAACAGCAAATGAACACCGAGGTGAAACATGTTAAGATTGTCATGGTTTGCTGTAAACAAACATGCACGAGAAAGAAGAAGATAAAGGTTCCAAAAGTCTTTCATTCAAAACACAGGCAGTTCCAACAACACAGACGAAACTCAGATGTAGAAGAGACGAGGCAGGACGAACTGAACAGCAACAGAGAGGACTTAAATACTAGTGGAAACAACGTGAACACAGCTGAACTAAACGACTAATCAAACAAAGAGAACCGGCGCAAAGAGCGAAAACACAGTCTAAACAGTGTGAAAATATCATATGCATTCCATATACATGACTGAAGTCCTCACCCTCTGGTGTTGTCCGGGCGTTTTTGACCAAAACAAATGTTACGAGTTTTTTTGTTGTTGTTGTTGTTGGTATGAACACACTCGTTCATTCGTTCGTTCATTCATTCATTCAATGAATGAATTAATGAATGAATTAATGACATTATTCCAAAAGGTTAAATCGTCCTGACAAAAACAGTCACACGTGTACTGTTTGTGGTCCAAAATGACGGCACTGGAAACAAATAGGAAGTGTTACTGAAAGTAAATTTTTTGAGATATCAACTTGTTTAGATATAGCTTTGATTTTTCTCAGTAATCTGCCAAGTGTCTTCTTTAAAAAGAGACCAAACTTAAGTGTGTGCTCCAGAGCATTCAAGATTTACGTTGGAAATGTCATTTTCAGGTGGTTCAAGTGGTTAACAGGTAATAAATGGATCATAACTATTGCATAAATATGATTTCGTACCATAAAATCCCCATTCATTTCATTGAAAAAAACTGATTAAACTGATGACAAGGCTTTTTTTCTGTTCTTCTGATAGTAATGAATATAATTTGTAACCATGATGACATTGACTAAAAGACGTTCATAAGACCTAAAAGTCTTTATTTAAAAAAATGCATCTAATTTTGAACACAGCGGCGTCACAGGCGTTATCTGTAGCTCATCATCCTGTAAATGTCAGCAGGATCCTCAAACGCTCGGCCGCTCGCGGGGAAAGAGGCTGTTTTCCTCAAATGTCAAGTGTCTTTTAAACACTGGCCTGCAGTTTGCACTGAAAACACTCAGATGTGGTATTATCCCACACAAATTCTGCAATCAGACACATGATGGCTATGAATCCGGACCGTTCACTCAGATGCCGTTATAGTTTTTAATATGAATTTGAACCCGTTTTTATAGTTTCTGTTTTCAATTTTCTTGTGTATTTTTGTCATTTTTAATTTGTTTGTTTTTGAATGTCTGTATAGTTTTGGCAACTAGCTATGATTAAAAAAAAAAAAAAAAGCCTTTATTTGATATATTTATTATTATTATTTTGCTTTAGTTTAGTTTAGTCTGTTTACATGGGCTTCTATACTCTGCTGTCAGAGAATCATGTGCATGTGGGCTCCTTATACAGTTGAAAGTTATGCTCAAATATATGTTTACTGTTTCTATAAATAAATAATATGGACTGAATTGATTCAAAGATCAGGTCTGCAATGGAGTCTTTGCTTCGTTTTGATCAAGTTGAAACTGAAACCGATTTACCATTTCAACTTCAGTTGCCCAAGCAGACATAATTCTTATCTTATCATAACTGACGTATGATTTAATAACTGATTTCTGAATTATGTTAGTCGGTTAGTGCACTGGTTCTCTAGTTTCTGTTTTCAATTTTCTTGTGTATTTTTGTCATTTTTAATTTGTTTGTTTTTGAATGTCTGTATAGTTTTGGCAACTAGCTATGATTCAAAAAAAAAAAAAAGCCTTTATTTGATATATTTATTATTATTATTTTGCTTTAGTTTAGTTTAGTCTGTTTACATGGGCTTCTATACTCTGCTGTCAGAGAATCATGTGCATGTGGGCTCCTTATACAGTTGAAAGTTATGCTCAAATATATGTTTACTGTTTCTATAAATAAATAATATGGACTTAATTGATTCAAAGATCAGGTCTGCAATGGAGTCTTTGTTTCGTTTTGATTAAGTTGAAACTGAAACCGATTTACCATTTCAACTTCAGTTGCCCAAGCAGACATAATTCTTATCTTATCATAACTGACGTATGATTTAATAACTGATTTCTGAATTCTGTTAGTCGGTTAGTGCACTGGTTCTCATGTCCAGTCCTGGGGATTTTTAAACACACCTGCTTCAGATCTTCCGTTTGTTGGGTTAGTGCGTAGTTTAATCAGTTGATGAATTCTGGATGATGTGGGATCAGTGAGAGACGGGGTCAAAGGTCGCGGCGGATCAGTGCTAGCTGAGCAGCAGTGCTGTGTTCAGTAGGAGCCGACGCGTTTCTGAAAGTTAGCGACTAGAACAGCTGAAGCTCACACACAGATGACAGGAACATTCATCACATCCCACTGATTTATAACACACACACACACACACACTTACAGACATAGAGACATATAATTCTGTTATAATAAATGGCATTAGAGTGAGATTCACTCTGAGCCGCTGAGATTTCTCATGCTTTGCTCTGCTCTTTTCTGATCTAAACACACACGAACGTTCTCACAGTGTTTTTCAGCATGCTGGAACTTTCCGCTCACTTCTGTTCTGTGTCTTTACCGAGCTAATGATTTGTTTTTTTCTATCTACTAACCCTAAATCCTCACACGCACACACCTTTCTGCGTTTCTATAATTGCTGTATCATTACTTTGTTTCTGTATCGTAAGTCTATTTCTTCAGCATTGCAAAAGATGCTTGATTTTAACCTGGAGTTGTGAGCTTGCAGTCTGAAATGAATGTGATGAAATATAAAAGACACCTTCGCACGCAAAAACGTGTAGAGCACGAGCAGTGCGGTCCACTTCACAAACAAACAAATGACTCTTATGATCAAATCGATTCAACTCACATGAGCTGAGCCAGTCTGACGAAGCCATCGGTGAATGAACTCAAAGCAGGTAGTTAGCATTGCTGTCAGTGATTTCTGCTTGAAATAAGTAAGTTAAGTCTTCTTAGGGCTTATGAAAATTCATATGATTGTTCATACTCTGACATGTAGTTAAAGATTCACATTTGGAGCAGAACATGCCCATCTGATTACATCTGATTAGTCATCTTATCTATTAGAAATATTAGTTGTAAATATTTATTAATTTGTTGATTTGTTTGTTGGATTACATCAATGTCAAAATTGTGGGCAAATGTGCTTCATTTTCATGAAATAATGAGAATTTTTCCATATGCAAAATATAGATTTCTCTTTTTTATGTTTCTGGGTTGAAAAATGAGATCAGAAAGGATAAAACTCAACATGAGGAACAGAGCACTAATAGAAATGCTAAGAAATGATCCGACCGGAGTCTGAATATGAACCCATCGGAGTCGGTCCAAACACAGCTCTGAGAGTTTCCTGTGGATGTAGAGGATCCAGACGAGAGCTGTTTATTTCTATATTCATTTATTCTAATGAAGGTGTAGACGTGTGTTATGTGCCTGCAAGGAAATGCAAACATTGATTATTTTATTCGTTGACTTCTTCACACTAATAATAATATCATTCACACGACTGTCTCCTGTGTTAACTATGGGATGTCGGCTACTTGGCACTCCCGTGAGCTCACAGTGCCAACCAGTGGGGCCGTTTCCATGGCAACAGCTGGCAGGGAGGCATGTGGGAGATTTTTCAGTATTTATAGGCGCGTTTGGATATGTATAGGTACAGCAAGATGTAGATGAACATTTTAGTCCAAAACAATAAACAAAGTTTTTTTAAAGAGATTTCTCATGTAATGGAAGAAGGGGGAATCATTGTGTGGTGGTGGTGATGGTGGTGTTGGCCGTATAATGGAATATAAACTGTGTTCATTCAAAAATAGTTCTCCCAGAAAATAAGGGACATGTTTTTGTCATGCATGCGAATCTCTGTGAACTAATATTGAATCGTAAAGCAGTTCTGTCAACATCAAACGTGTTTCACGATAAAGTCTCACATTCATGTCCAGTCAGGGCAAGTGATCATTTACGGTCTCATTTCTATGCAGAAAAATCTGATTTTTCATGCTAAACACACACAGAATGTAGGATATTTTCTGTGCCTACATAACAACCTGGGCCATCTGTTCTCTCTGCCTGTGTGTGTGCGTGTGTGTGTGTGTAAGCATGGATCATACTGTGAAGCCGGAGATTGCTCACAAATTCTGCTTGTAAACAAAGACAGAAGCCTATGCATTACACCACACACACACACACACACACACACACACACACTGCTGCTGTGAGGGTCCACTATGGGTCAATCACATGCTTTTTTTGTCCTTGTAGTTATGAGAGAAATAGAAAGATACTGGCATACTCGTGTTAAAGTTTGAAGGAGGTGAGCAAACGTCAGTTAATACTGTGGAAATGCCACACACTGTTTGTCCACTAGTCAATGGAAATGTGCTGTTACATGGACAGTGACAGGATTGTCATGGTTTCTAGGATGGTGAAGAGCCTGAGGTTGTCATGGTGACCATAATAGAAGGGGAAGTAGAGTTACAGTGATGTTGTCATGGTGACTGGTAGAGGAATGAGTACAGTTACAGTGAGGTTGTCATGGTGACTGAGAAAAGGGGAGACTATAGTTGCAGTAAGGTTGTCACAATGTTGTTATAGATGGTTGTTTAGAGATTGTCATGGAGATTGTCAGTGAGGTTGTCATGGCGACTGAGATAGAGAGTAGAGTTGCAGTGTAACTAGAATAGTGTAGAGTTGTCTTAAAGGGGTCATATGATGCGATTTCAATTGTTCCTTTCTCTTTGGAGTGTTACAAGCTCTTGGTGCATAAAGAAGATCTGTAAAGTTGCAAAGACTAAAGTCTCAAATCCAAAGAGATATTCTTTATAAAAGTTAAGATTTGTCCACACGCTCCTAAAACGCCTCATTCTAACAAGCCCCACATGTCTACATCACTATGTGGGAAGATTTGCACAACGCCACTCAAATGTTCACGCAAAGAAAGAAGGCGTAAC
>NW_015506091.1:260392-270715 GCF_001515645.1 Sinocyclocheilus grahami | reverse complement strand
TAAAAATAGACGCATTTCAGAAAGGCGGGGCATAGAGGAGAATGATGTTTTTTTAACCTTAAACCGCATAAACACGTTTCATTACACCAAATACACAAAATAATGTTCTTTTTAGCAACATCATATGACCCCTTTAAGGTTGTCACAGTCCTGTTTTAGATGGTTGTTTAGAGTTGCAGTGAGGTTGCATTGGTAGCTGTCATAGAGTTAGAATTGTAGCGAAGTTGTCATAGTGCTGTGATCGATGGTGTGTAGAGTTGCAGTGGGGTTGTCATGGCGACTGATAGAGGGAGGAGTTGCAATGAGGTTGTGGTAACATAAATAATGTACAGTTGCATTGAGGTTTTCACAGAGTTGTGATAGACGGTTGTGTACAGTTGCAATGAGGTTGTCATGGTGATTGTGATGATTGTGCAGAATTGCAGAGAGACTGTCAGATAGTTGAGTAGATATGCAGTGAGGTTGTCATGGCCACTGTGATAGAGGAGACAGTTGCAGTGAGGTTGTCATGGCAGCAGTGATACAGTTGCAATGAGGTTGTCATTGGAAGCAGTGATGCTGTTACAGTGAGGTTGTCATGGCAGCGGGGATACAGTTATAGTGAGGTTGTCATGGCAGCTGTGGTACGGTTACAGTGAGGTTGTCACGGCAGCGGTAATACAGTTATAGTGAGGTTGTCATGGCAGCTGTGGTACAGTTACAGTGAGGTTGTCATGGCAGCGGTAATACAGTTATAGTGAGGTTGTCATGGCAGCGGTGATACAGTTATAGTGAGGTTGTCATGTCAGCTGTGGTACAGTTACAGTGAGGTTGTCATGGCAGCAGTGATGCTGTTACAGTGAGGTTGTCATGGCAGCGGTGATGCTGTTACAGTGAGGTTGTCATGGAAGTGGTGATACAGTTACAGTGAGGTTGTCATGGCAGCGGTGATACAGTTACAGTGAGGTTGTCATGCAATGGTGATACAGTTACAATGAGGTTGTCATGGAAGTGGTGATACAGTTACAGTGAGGTTGCCATGGCATGCAATGGTGATACAGTTACAATGAGGTTGTCATGGAAGTGGTGATACAGTTACAGTGAGGTTGTCATGGCAGCGGTGATCGATGGTGCAGAGGTTGTCATGGCAGTGGTGATACAGTTATTGTGAGGTTGTCATGGCAGCGGTGATACAGTTATAGTGAGGTTGTCATGTCAGCTGTGGTACAGTTACAGTGAGGTTGTCATGGCAGCGGTGATGCTGTTACAGTGAGGTTGTCATGGCAGCGGTGATGCTGTTACAGTGAGGTTGTCATGGCAGCGGTGATGCTGTTACAGTGAGGTTGTCATGGCAGCGGTGATGCTGTTACAGTGAGGTTGTCATGGCAGCGGTGATGCTGTTACAGTGAGGTTGTCATGGCAGCGGTGATACAGTTACAGTGAGGTTGTCATGGCAGCGGTGATACAGTTACAGTGAGGTTGTCATGCAATGGTGATACAGTTACAATGAGGTTGTCATGGAAGTGGTGATACAGTTACAGTGAGGTTGCCATGGCATGCAATGGTGATACAGTTACAATGAGGTTGTCATGGAAGTGGTGATACAGTCACAGTGAGGTTGCCATGGCAGCGGTGATACAGTTACAGTGAGGTTGTCATGCAGTGGTGATACAGTTGCAGTGAGGTTGTCATGGCAGTGGTGATACAGTTATTGTGAGGTTGTCATGGCAGCGGTGATACAGTTACAGTGAGGTTGTCATGGTAGCAGTGATAAGGTAAACTCCCTGCTCAACCTCTCTGAGACTGTGATAGAGGATCGAGTGGGGCTGCAGAGAGTTTTTCTCCCATCACTAATGTAAAAGAGATTGAGTTGTTGTCCAGCACAGATTTGAGTGTATCAGGTTGTCTTTCTTCCTGTTAGGTTGTCGGATAATGACGTCTGATCAAATCATCTCTCTCTACAGTGGAATGTGTCTCCTGTTCTCCTCCTGGATGTCCAGTAAGTCACTTACAGTCAGGCGTTCCTCCTCTCATCGCTCACTAATTAACTCCTAAAGCACTCACTGCAGGAGAGCACGGACCACACACGTGTGAGCCGGGAGAACGGGAAAATCCTTCCCAGTGTCCAGTGTTACTGCAGTGAGAGAGAAATGACAGATTGGCAGAAAGAGAAAAGAGTCTCTATAAAGAGACAAACTAGGGTTGACAGAGAGGCAGACGGTCTGTCTCATGATCTCAATGTGAACATCTTCAGAGATGCTGCTGTTCCCTTCTCTCCTAAACCTCATCTGTACTTGCTCAGCTCTCTGATGGAGAACAGTGAATATCAAATAACACACTACAGTTAAAGGTACTGTACATGTGCTTTAGTATGTTAGACAACACATCAAAATAACTGTACTAGGATAGTACAACTTTTAATTTGACATTATTACAAAGTGTACCTAAGTGTGTTAAAACGCGTGAAAGTGACTTCCCCAGTTTCCCAGCACCAATCCAGAACACCCTAGCAATTATTTGACCACACCACTAACATGTTCTTCAGATGATGTACTGATTTAGATACTAGCTCTATCATCACGAGCGCTCGTGTTTCTTCAGCACATATCTCCACCTGTCTCTCATCTCGTATAATTAAGCCATTTTAAATTCCATTTTGTGATGGTAAACGAGCGTCGTCTGGAAGCAGGCAGGATTGAGAGTCGGTGCAGGATCACAGGCAGATCTTCATTCTGACAGCAGAGCAGATGAAAGCCAGCGCTGATGAATACCGCGAGTCTCTCAGAACTTTGTTATTTTTACCTGTCAGGTGTGTATCGCTGTGTTTCATTTGAGTCAGTTTCAGGGATTCTGACGGCTGCTTCCTGCCCGCACAACGTCAACTTCTGCAGCACAGAGCTGTCACGCGTGTGTGTGTGTGTGTGTGTGTGTGTGTGTGGGCATCCGTCAGGTCCTTGTTAGCTGCTTTCCCACATCAGTTTGCAGCTTGAAAACTTTCCTCTGGCTGTTTTGAGTTGTTTTGTAGAGTTCGACTCCTGACTGGTGTTTGGCCGTCAGAGAAACCGTATGTTGGTCAGAATTCTGTCTCACTTTTGACTGGTCCACTTTGCAGTTTAGTCTAGCTAGACTACAGCACACACACACTACAGATTTCAGACCTGTTTGAAGGTCTGATCTAATGAACAATGTTTTGTGCAAATGAGAGTTTGAAATCCATCAGCAATGAGAACAGCCAATGAGACTGTGAGAGCGTGAGAGCGGAGCCAGGCATTGGCTGTCTGACTGACATGCAAATGACTGACAACTATTTGTTTTGTTTTTATCTTGTTTTTTGTTTATAAGACAAATTCATTGAGCAGACGGTTTTTGTCCCACAGCTGTTTTTAAAGCATTTATCGTTTATTTATTTGTTTGTTTGTACTGGGATGTATTTAGCATGTTAGACAAACATAGTCTTTTATTAATTTTGTCTGCTTAATATTTAGCACTGGAAAATATCAAAAATCACAACTATCAGGCTTGTTTTTTGCTTAAAGGGGTCCTATTATGCTCTTTTACAAAGTCTTGATTTTGTTTTGGGGGTGTACTAGAACATGCTCTAATGCTTGGTGGTTCGAAAAACGCATTATTTTTCACATAATTTACATTATTACAATACCTCTCTCTCCAGGCTGGCACAAACGGCTGGATTAGTTCTGGCTTCGTCTGTCCGCGGCGCCCAGCTACGTCGTGTTGTACTTGTAAGAATTGTTCTAGACGTGCCGAAAATTTGAGGCTCCAGCACAACAGCTCTTCTTCTTGGTTTTCTCTGATGCACTCACTCAACCAAGCGTTCTAACCACAACCTCGCCCCTCTCCACCCCCCAGTCATTCGAATTTCTGTAGGCAGGAATTATTTGTAATAATATTCCAATGAGCCGCTTTGTGACATCATAAAGCCCGGAAAACAAACGATGTAGTCCAAACGAGCCGTTCGTTGTAGTTCTTGAAAAGGGATTTTTTTAAAAACTATATATCTCCCTTTGGAGTGGACTTTGAGATTTGTAATGCCCAATTTCTGCCCAAACATACACACTACACACTGACTAAAATTAAAAAAGTGAAAAAGCATAATAGGACCCCTTTAATGTTTGTGACTGTTGCAGACCTAATATATAATGTATGTAAAATAAAACAGCTCATATAATATTTAGTTTGAGCTTCTGAGGTTATGAATCAATACTGTCTTAAGCACTTCTTTCCACTGACAAAAATAAAGAAAATGCAAATGTGGAGTTTGTTCCAGCAGTGCTGCAGTCTCTCCTTCGTTGAGATTGCAGTGCTTCATCTTCAGTTCTGTTATCGTCATAAACTGTAAACCTGATCTATACTTATATGTGCAGTATATTGAGAATTTGAGTGTAAATCTGATTCAGTCCTTCAGTGCAGTGATAGTCTGCTGGAGCACAGATGATACAGAGAGCAAAATGCAATGTAAAAAGAGTAAAAAGAGTCATAAATTCACATAGTTTTCATGTTCAACGTGTCTCGGTCTATAAAGTTGTGGTTGAGTTTAATTTATGGTGTGTGTGTGTGTGTGTGTGTGTGTGTGTGTGCTGGTTTGATGAATGTCAGTGAGCTGTTTGAGGCCAGTAGCTGAAAGTTTTGTTGACCAAAAAATGTGACTGTGATATTAATTAAACAGAAAAACTGACACACTTGATTAATATTCTGCTGTAGCATGCAACACTAAGAGAGAATTTTGATGTATTAGTACACACTTATATCACACACACACACACACACAACTCACTCTCACGCTCTCGCTCTCTCTCTCTCTGTGAGTCAGTGATTTTCTCCAGTGGCTCCAGTGTGTCCAGTCATTGATTAGACGTGATCAATTATTAATCAAGCTGCTTAAAGGAACTGCTTAGTTTCACACTTCCAAACAGAAATCAGTGTAGAGTCCCATAATACATTATCCATGATAATAAATCTATTTTAATACTTTTTAAACAAGTAATAGTTTCCTACCTTAAGCCCAAAGTTTTGGACCATAACTACCATAGACATTTAGGTTTACAGGACAATATAACGTTTAGTGATCAATAAATATGAAAGTTTTATGCTCAGTTCTTTAAAATTTTCCCTTTGCACTTAGAAATATCAATAATTATCACTACTAAACCTAAGCTTAGCATTGTGAAGCGTTGCTTTATTTTAACCCAGTCACAGTACGTGTCTTTTTTTCTATTTCATGGACTTTTAGTTTGTTTCACCTTCTTTTCCTGTCTTTTGTTACTGATTCCTTTGTTTCTGCACTTAGCACTGCAATCTTCTTTATTGCCTATCAAGCCATGATAGAACACAAGACCTACCGATAATATGGATCTAGCCTTCGTTCAAATCCTCAAGGACCTTGCGCGTGAGATTTTAGATCCGGCTCATGTCATCCATTACCCTGATGAGTCCCTCAGCATGGTCTTATACAAAGGACTCTGTGCGCAGGTGCACAGATGAAGGCTCATCTGACTGAGGATTGTCCTCAAGGGTCATTTTGTGAGGATGTAAAGTATGTACTCTACCACAGCAGTTCCCCTTTCATGGTAGGTGAGGAGAAGGATCAAACTCCAGCTCCAACGCCTGCCATGGATCCACAGCCTGAGCCCATGCCCACCACAGACCTGAAACCAGAGCCCTTACTGAAAATGGAGCTAGAGCCTGCCTTGATGTCCATCCCAGAGCTGAAGCCCGGCTTCAGGTCCATCGGGGAGTCCAGTGCTGTGGAATGGCTCATCAACTGGACGCTACAGAGCCAATTCCCACCCTTGTCCCTGCCCTCAAGCCACTTCCTCCTCTGTCTGGATGTCCGGTCCCATCTGGAGTCCTTCCTTCCCCACTGATTAGGGATGGGCGATATGGGCTTAAAAATATATTTATTTATTACGATAACAATATCAATGACGGTAATACAGGGAATCCTGTTTCTTTAGAGAAAAATATTATCTTTCCTATTTTTACTCAAAATAGGGTGTTTGTATGCATTAATGAGTACACACGTAATGTAAAGACTGTTTAATTCATACCGGAAGCCGGAGGGCGCTCTTGCACAGAAACTCCACATATGCATCGCACGCTCCAGGAAGGTATCCAGTTATCGCTGAGAAAAACGCACAATAGAGATAGAGACATTTTAATTGATGAAACTTGAGGAAAATAAACATACGATTGCACAAAATATATGGTTTATCTGTGTTCTTCAATCTTGGGTATTTTTATAAGGAAAGTATATTTATAATGCAATGTTAATCGACATGGCCTTTATCACTGTATATAATACTATCATTCTGTAATATGAACCCACGTCTGGTCACAAAAATAAGTATTTCAAACACTCAACTATGTTATTAAGTTCATTTGGAGAAAAAGCATGTCAGTAAATTATATCTTGGACAACAGGTTTTTAAACAGGCTCATACACATGCAAAACTGAATTGCACATGTGCTACTGTAGTACATTTATTCAGACCGATTTTTGTGCACTGTACAGCCCTAACCAAACCAGTTACAGATTGTAAAAGGAGCTCGAGCTCCTCATTTAGCGATATAGGCTACTCCTCCTCAATTTCACGTCCGCCTTCCGTGATGTCGCCCCGCACTGTCGCGCACAGAAATATGTCAACAACTAGACTTTATCGTTATTATGGGGGGAAGACTAATTCTTATCGTGGGGATACTTTTTACCGGTATATCGCAAATGATAAGATATCGCCCATCCCTACCGCTGATCCCATCCAGTCTCCAAGCTCCTTCCTCTGAATTGGTCCTGTCTAGCTGCCAAGTTCCCTCATCGCAGCTGGATCTTCCCAGTTTCCACACTGCCTCACCTTGACCTAAGAAGTTATCCATACCCCGTCATCCTCGCTAGTTCCATCACAGCACCGCAGCTCCTCCTTCCCTACTGGCTCTGTCGAGCTCCCCAGCTCCTCTTTGGGCTTCCCCAAGTGCTCAGATCCCCCTGCTCCACCTCAGGTCTCCGAGCCCAGAATTCCACCTCAGTTTGTTGCCCCATCAGTTCCACCTTGGCTCCACACTCCGTCTCCCCCATGGACCATCATCCCACTGGCTCCACCTCGGTCCCACAAGCCTGCAGCTCCTCCTTGGTTATCCAGACTGTCTGTGTCACCCTGGGTCCTGTGCCATTCGTCTAACGATGTAGCAAGTACACCGGGTGTTATGGGAAGTGTTCCCGGTTCCGATTGTCCTAATTAATGCAGCCTAAAAATCCTTTAACAGATTTAAATATTTTAAATGTTTTAGTGTGTCATGTGTAAGCCAGGTTAAAGAGATGGTTCTTTAATCTGGATTTAAACTGACAGAGTGTGTCTACCTCCCAAACAATGTTAGGTAGGTAATTCCAGAGTTTGGGCGCTAAAAAGGAGAAGGATCTGCCGCCCGCAGTTGATTTTGTTATTATAGGTATTATCAAATTGCCAGAGTTTTGAGAATGCAGTGGACGTGGAGGACTATATTGCGACAAGAGCTTGTTCAAATACTGAGGTGCTAAACCATTCAGGGCTTTATAAGTAATAAGCAAGATTTTAAAATCTATACAATGTTTAATAGGCAGCCAGTGCAGTGTTAACAGAACCGGGCTAATATGGTCATACTTCCTGGTTCTAGTAAGAACTCTAGCTGCTGCATTTTGGACCAGCTGGAGTTTGCTTATTAAGTTTATTTGTTTATTAAACCACCCAATAAAACATTACAATAATCTAACCTAGAGATCATGAACGCATGAATTAACATTTCTGCATTTGACATTGAGAGCATAGGTCGTAATTTAGATATATTTTTGAGATGGAAAAATGCAGTTTTACAAATGCTAGAAACGTGACTTTCAAAGAAAAAATGCTATCAAATAGCTCACCTAGGCTCCTAACTGATGACGAAGAATTGACAGAGCAGCCATCAAGTCTTAGAGAGTGTTCTAGGTTATTACGTGCAGAGTTTTTAGGTCCTATAATTAACACCTCTGTTTTTTCAGAATTTAGCAGTAAGAAATTACTCGTCATCAAGTTTTTTATATCGACTATGCATTCCGTTAGTTTTTTTAATTGGTATGTTTCGCCGGGCTGCGAAGAAATATAGAGCTGAGTATCATCAGCATAACAGTGATAGCCAACACCATGTTTCCTGATGATATCTCCCAAGGGTAACATGTAAAGCGTGAAAAGTAACGGCCCTAGTACTGAGCCTTGAGGTACTCCATACTGCACTTGTGATCGATATGATACCTCTTCATTCACTGCTATGAATTGATGGTGGTCAGATAAGTACGATTTGAACCATGCTAATGCACTTCCATTAATGCCAACAAAGTTTTCTAGTCTATTCAAAAGAATGTTGTGGTCAATAGTGTTGAACGCAGAGCTAAGATCCAGTAGCACTAATAGAGAGATACAACCACGATCAGATGATAAGAGCAGGTCATTTGTAACTCTAATGAGAGCAGTCTCAGTACTATGATACGGTCTAAATCCTGACTGAAAATCCTCACAGATACCATTTTCCTCTAAGAAGGAATATAATTGTGAGGATACTACCTTTTCTAGTATCTTGGACAGAAAAGGGAGATTCAAGATTGGTCTGTAATTAACTAGTTCTTTGGGGTCTCCTTCCCACCTCCTCCACCATGGTTACTTCCACTCCCTCCCACCATTCAGATATTGTGACAGGAGGCAGCTGCTGGGATGGGGATGTACTATCACAGTTTTGCTCTGTCTCCTTGACTTTTAGTTTGTTTTACGTAAGGGATAATGTACATCCAGCTGGTTGTAATTGCAGAATAACCCCCGACAGGGTGATCAGGTCCCCGACGTGAAGCGGAGGTTATCCTGCGATAACAACCAGCTGGATGTACATTATCCCGTTTATTACACGGCTACTTACCACATTAGTAAATAATTTGACACAAAATATTGATTTCAGTTGAAATATTTGAACACACAGCTTCAGTAAAGACATGAGTTGCGAGCAAGCGGCAAGTTCAAACTACACGGACATTTAAGGGATACGGTGCAGTCATACAGTGCATACTTATTATACAACATTTCACCACATAAATAAATATCTTTGATCGCCATAATTATTTAAGACAAAACTGTTTTAAAATCTTACCATGTTATCAAAAACTGTTCCTAGAAAGCGTATAGTGCCGACTTCAGTTACCCGGCTGAGCCTGTGTTATCAGCTTTTACCGGTTGTTATTGAGGGATAACAGACCTCGGAATGTCGCGACTGACCAATCAGAATCAAGTATTCCACAGAGCCGTGTAATAATTTGTTTTACTATGTTTCGTTCTTGTTTCTTTTGCTCCAGCTGCTCATTTGTTGTACCTATTATGTCTGTTTCTACTTTCATTATCTACCTGTGCATTATTTGCCTTCAATTTGTTCAGTTCCTTGTCTTGTGTTAACTTACCGTTACGTTTGTTTCCCTGTAGATTTTCTTTGTCGTTTTTGGTCTAAAAGTGCTGCAGTTTCATCTCCGATGAGCCGTGGTACAAGAACTACCAATAATGTGAATCTGTTTCAGTTTGTTTTGTGATAAATCACACATCACAATTAGTAATGATGTGTGATTTATTATTATTAGTAGTAGTAGTAGTAGTTGTTGTTGTAGCATAATAATAATAATAATAGTAATAATAATAAAACAACTCATGGCATTTCTATTTCGAAACATGTGCAGTGTCAGCATTTTCACATTCCAAAATATTTTGGGTTTGCATGTGCAAAAATAACAAACAAACAAATAAAAACTCATAATAGTAGTGTTACTTAATACCTCACAGTGTTGAGGATAGAGTGGAACAGAAACACATTCTGTATTTGAGTATTTGATCAGAAAAAGCATTTAAGAACTACAGAGTGAAAATAGCATTTAGGGAGAATTGTGTTTAAAATGAAAATGGCAAATTAGCAGATATTACAATTGTATTTATTTATTTAATAAAATGAGTTTAAAATTCTGTTTTGCCACATATAGTTGAGTGTCGTGTTAATTAGTAGTAAATCATATGGCAGTGATGACTGTACTCTTTTTTGGGGGGTTCTTCCGCTCGCAGCCTCTGGCCCTTTACAAGTGAATAAAGACATTATTGAGTCTCTTTGGGCCATTTTTGCTTTTGAGGACAAGTTGTTATTTGAGTTGTTTTTAATGAGGCAACATTTTGCAATTTCATCCCCACAAGTATAGCTGAGTCATAAACACACACACACACATACACACACACACACACACACACACACACACACACACACACACACACACACACACACACTCACACACACACACACACA
>NW_015506091.1:258638-260019 GCF_001515645.1 Sinocyclocheilus grahami | reverse complement strand
TAAACACACACACACACACACACACACACACACACACACACACACACACACACACACACACACACTCACACACACACACACACACACACACACACACAGGTGAACGGAGCAGCAGAAGTGAGTCAGTGATTTACAGGCATTTTCCTCCACAGACGTTTATTAATGTTGATAGTCTGACTTGAATTTCGAGCTGATTCTTTTTGCTTACGTGTTTTTCCAGCAGTTCTGAGAGGGGGAAATATAATCTTTATGTTTACCTCGTCTCATTTGGATAATGTGTCATATAAATGCTAAGCTCAGGGAGTTACGGCAGGATTTCGGCGTCTCTGCTGTAGTAATGTTTGATCCATTTCTTACTGTGTTTATGAAGTTCTGTGCGATTTCAAACATGATGCAAATGAACAACAGCAGAATATTAGTCCTGAAATGGTCTATTTACTCACATTCTCTCTCTCTCTCTCTCGCTCTCTCTCTCCCTCGTTATGTTTATTGTGGTTGGGACTCGGTCCAGCAGCCATCTTGGCTCTATAGCGTAAAAGGCAGCTGGTTTAGTTAACGGTCCGCTGGTCAGGTTAAAGTCAAACATGCGCTGAGGGAATGCTCCTGTCACATGCTAATTGAAACACAATCAGAGCAGACGTGTGTTTAACCGGCTCTAGATGAGACGCGACTCTAAACAGAGCTGAGCGAAACGTGACTGCTATCAGTTTATTGCTCTGAAGTAATAGAGAGGCCTGTCCTGTGCTTCAATAGTATTGCGTTCTCTCTACTTTACATACAGTTTGATTTGCAGATTTTGTTTTATTCCAGGTAGCCTGCCTGTATCTGTCCGTGTGGCTCATGTGTTTCCTTTCAAGTTACTTGCAGTGCAGTAATGGCTTTTACGTTTTCATTATGGCTATATTAGCAGAAGTATTTAAAGAATTCAGTAAATGCATTTAAAAAAATACTAAATCAGATCATTATTTTTTTAACTGGATTCAATTGCATATCAAATAAAACTGTCCAGATTTAGCAAAACTTTACACAACCCGCACTGATTTAATGTTAGATCAAAGATTAGCATACCTAATTAGAAATACATTCATAAGAAATGTAAAGATTAATTGGATTAATGGGTGTGAAATTAATAGGTGAATTACATTAATAAGTGCTTTTGGAAAAGTTAATTGGTAATAAGTAACATTACATAATTTCTAGATTGTTCTGCCTGTATGGGTGATTTATTTATGAAATATTATAAAATAACAATTTGAGTTTATTTGACAATTTATAATGTTTTTTTTTTTAATTACCCATAACTTAATTCTGGTTGTTTGTAGTGAATGGTGTGTGTGTGTGTGTGTGTGTGTGTGTGTGTGTGTGTGTGTGTGTGTGTGTG
>NW_015506091.1:256245-257868 GCF_001515645.1 Sinocyclocheilus grahami | reverse complement strand
GAGGGGGAAATATAATCTTTATGTTTACCTCGTCTCATTTGGATAATGTGTCATATAAATGCTAAGCTCAGGGAGTTACGGCAGGATTTCGGCGTCTCTGCTGTAGTAATGTTTGATCCATTTCTTACTGTGTTTATGAAGTTCTGTGCGATTTCAAACATGATGCAAATGAACAACAGCAGAATATTAGTCCTGAAATGGTCTATTTACTCACATTCTCTCTCTCTCTCTCTCGCTCTCTCTCTCCCTCGTTATGTTTATTGTGGTTGGGACTCGGTCCAGCAGCCATCTTGGCTCTATAGCGTAAAAGGCAGCTGGTTTAGTTAACGGTCCGCTGGTCAGGTTAAAGTCAAACATGCGCTGAGGGAATGCTCCTGTCACATGCTAATTGAAACACAATCAGAGCAGACGTGTGTTTAACCGGCTCTAGATGAGACGCGACTCTAAACAGAGCTGAGCGAAACGTGACTGCTATCAGTTTATTGCTCTGAAGTAATAGAGAGGCCTGTCCTGTGCTTCAATAGTATTGCGTTCTCTCTACTTTACATACAGTTTGATTTGCAGATTTTGTTTTATTCCAGGTAGCCTGCCTGTATCTGTCCGTGTGGCTCATGTGTTTCCTTTCAAGTTACTTGCAGTGCAGTAATGGCTTTTACGTTTTCATTATGGCTATATTAGCAGAAGTATTTAAAGAATTCAGTAAATGCATTTAAAAAAATACTAAATCAGATCATTATTTTTTTAACTGGATTCAATTGCATATCAAATAAAACTGTCCAGATTTAGCAAAACTTTACACAACCCGCACTGATTTAATGTTAGATCAAAGATTAGATTAGAAATTTAGAAATACATTCATAAGAAATGTAAAGATTAATTGGATTAATGGGTGTGAAATTAATAGGTGAATTACGTGCTTTTGGTCTGTCCCGGGCCTTCAGTCTCACCCGAACCCCTCCAGTAATGGACACGCCCAGTCCGCTTCTTCAGCCAGCTCCGTCCACTCACAGACAGCAGTGGGCGTGTCTGGGTTACAGTCTCCTCCCTCCATTACCCACACCTCCACCTCCTCCCACAGTTCCCTGCTGGGCCTGACTCCGCCCCTAATGGCCCCCCACAGTGCCCCTCTGTCCCGCGCGCTCACACCCGTCCTGCTGTCCGGCTCTGCCGCTGCTGTCGGTGTGCTGAAGGCTCCTGATCTCTACTCCACCTCCACACTGCCGCTGCCGAGGAGACAGTCCAGCGAGACTCGTCAGGGATTCATGGGTGTGTGTGTGCGAGTGTGTGTATGCGAGTGTGTGTATGTGTGTGTGTGTGTGTGTGTGTGAGTGTGGGTGTGTGTGAGTGTGTGTATGTTTGTGTGTGTGTGTGTGTGAGTGTGTGTGTGTGTGTGTGTGTGTGTGTGTGTATGTGTGAATGTGCATGTGCGTGTGCGTATGTATGTGTATGTGTGAGTGTGAGTGCGTGTGCGTGTGCGTATGTTTGTGTATGTGTGAGTGTGTCTGTGTCTGTGAGTGTAAGTGTGTGTGTGTGTGTATGTATGTATGTGTATGTGTATGTGTGAGTGTTTGTGTGTGTGAGTATGTATGTATGTGTGTGTGTGTGTGTGTGTGTGTATGTGTG
>NW_015506091.1:255818-256057 GCF_001515645.1 Sinocyclocheilus grahami | reverse complement strand
GTGTGACTGTGTGTGTGTGTGTGTGTTTGTGTGTGTGTGTGCGTGAGTGTGCGTATGTGTGAGTGTGAGTGTGCGTGAGCATGAGTGTGTGTAAGTGTGTGTGAGTGTTTGTGTGTGTGAGTGTGCGTGAGTGTGTGTGTGTGTGTGTGTGTGTGTGTGTGTGTGTGTGTGTGAGTGTGCTTGTGTGTGCGTGTGCGTATCTTTGTGTTTGTGTGAGTGTGACTGTGTGTGTGTGTGTG
>NW_015506091.1:240798-255218 GCF_001515645.1 Sinocyclocheilus grahami | reverse complement strand
GTGTGTGTGAGTGTGAGTGTGAGTGTGAGTGTGAGTGTGAGTCTGTGTCTGTGTCTGTGTCTGTGTCTGTGTCTGTGTCTGTGTCTGTGTCTGTGTCTGTGTCTGTGTCTGTGTCTGTGTCTGTGTCTGTGTCTGTGTCTGTGTCTGTGTCTGTGTCTGTGTCTGTGTCTGTGTCTGTGTCTGTGTCTGTGTCTGTGTCTGTGTCTGTGTGTGTGTGTGTGAGTGTGTGTGTGTGTGAGTGTGTGTGTGTGTGAGTGTGTGTGTGTGTGAGTGTGTGTGTGTGTGAGTGTGTGTGTGTGTGAGTGTGTGTGTGTGTGAGTGTGTGTGTGTGTGTGTGTGTGTGTGTGTGAGTGTGTGTGTGTGTGTGTGTGTGTGTGTGTGTGTGTGTGTGTGTGTGTGTGTGTGTGTGTGTGTTTGTGTTACACAGATCTTGTGTTTGATTGATGTATTCCGTGTGAATATCCGGACACGTGCTGGCTTTCGCTGCAGGTGTTTGTTTGGAGGTCACGGGTAAAATAATTCAGAAAGGAGCTTCACATGAAGGTGAGAATGAGAAATGAGGATTTTCTTCCGTTCTTTTGACCGTGTTTTGGAAGGGATAATCTGATTATGGAATCTTTGTTCTTGAGCTCCAGTGTCTATGCGGATACTTCAAACATGAGTGACATAAAGAGAAATCTCACAATTATTTCCACAAGCACCTGAATGAATACATATGACTCTCTCTGTCACACAGTTGTGTTTTTTTTTTGCTGGCTCTTTTTGTCGTTGTAATAATTTCAACTAACAATAATGACCCTTAAAAGACACCTGAACTCTACGTGAGTGTGTGTGATGGATTCTCTCTCAGGATGTCGTTACGGTGAAGCTGCTCTCTGGCCTTCTTACATAATGAGTCTGGAGTGACCTATTAAATATCAGTTCACACAAACACATCGACTCGCTCACATTGTACTTCAGTCTCGTTTCCTCCTGCTGTTGTTCTGTAGAAATGAACGGTGGCATCTCAAAATGAGACATAAATCGAGCTCAAAATGAATAGTTAGAGCAATGAAAGTCTCCCAGAGACTCTGACAAATATTAATGTAACTTGAACAAACGCCGAGACAGAGAGAAAGATAAATGAGGTTTTGTAGGTTCAGGAGGGTTTGTGTTCTTACAGGCCGTGGTCATTATTCACAATATTCCCTTGTTTACTTGCTCATTTGCTGACATTTATTTCTTTTTCTCCCTCCCTTTTCTCTTTATTTGCTTGTAGATGTGACCAAGAGTTTTCAGAAAGGTAAGACATGCGCTTTCTGTTACATTTATTCGGATGCATGAATGACATCAGTGTTAAAGACTATATGCAGTTGAGTTCTGCACAGAATCAATGGGGAAATATGATATTTTTTTATTTTATTTCCAAGTATTGCCCCTCAAAGCTGCTACTGAACAGTGACTATACTTTTTAAAATCTAAAAATAAAATTAAATAAATAAATAAAACATGTTATATTCAGGTCAAAAATTACCTGAATAGACTTTATTGTAACTTCAGAAAATTGTCATAATTTTCCTATTGATTTTGTGCATGAACATTTGTATATGCTTATCTAGATATTTTCACAATGGAAACATTTTACCACCTGTATGTCAGTGGGTTTTATCAATAGAAAAGTATAATGTTACAACAGATAGAAAACTGAAACTGAGAATACTTGCACGCTTTAGACATTTGAACTGACTATTTTTATATTCTAAAACATTTTTTAAAATAATTTACTATCAACCAAACAAATGTCTCAAATATCTAATTGTATAATATAATATAATATCATATAATATCCTGTAATATAATATAATATAATAATATTTTGACGAAAAAAAAACATTCTGGAAGGGTTTAGTAATCCCTGAAAACTCCCCACCATGACTGAAAAACGAGTGTGTGTGTTTGTGTGTGGTGTGTGTACTTGTGTAAGTGTGAAATACTTTGACAACCCACTGTTGAGACATTTGACTGGTCGTCACTAGTTAAAAATGCTTATAAATTAGCCAGAAGATGTTGTTGATGTAAATCTAGTGTTCTGCACATGTTTCTCTGATGGGTAAGTTTAGGGGTTAGTGCTTGGGTTAGATGATGGAAAATATCATTAAACTGATAATATATCAATGGAAGTCTGCAATGAGCTCACTAAGATAGCCAAACAATCTTGTAAACTGTGTGTGTGTGTGTGTGAGTGTGTGTCTGTGTGTTGATCCCATGTGGGACAAACACAGACTCTTTTCTTTCCCTGCTGCTGTTCTGCTGCTGTACTGTAAATGTGAATTGTATTTAAATGTAAATTTAGCTTGCCAACAGAGACATAAACATGTACGGAATACTTATTATAAATAATACATTGTAAGTAACTTTTTCCCAATAAAATTTGAGCTGGGAAAAAATACAGGTTAATAATCAAAAAAATAATTTCTCATGGGAGTATGTGGATATTTGTACACGTCAAATAAATAATATTTGATGCGTCAGAGATGGATGCAGCGTCTCACATTACAAACAAAAGCACTTCTGCGAGGGGAGGGGAGGAGAGGAGAGGGGAGGGGGGGGAGGAGAGGAGAGGAGAGGAGAGTGAAACCCCTGGATGAAGTGAATAATAAAGGCCCAGGGGAGAAGAACAGATGGACGTTTAGAGAAAGGGAGAGAGAAGAGAAAGAACGAGAGGGAAGATTGTCAGACATGATGCCAAGACTCTGTAGGGGAGACACACATATTCAGTGCTCATTAAAACCGAATGATTTCAGAAGGTTAAAATGATATCATATTATTTACTGTTTTCATCAGAATTTTAAAATACTCGGTCACTAATATACTAGATGAGCTAGATGAACACATAAAGACAAAAGTATTGGGAAATTACTGTATTTGGCAGCTGTGGAGGTGGGTAATATTCCATCAGCACAGGTAATTCTGTTCTGAGATCAGACCTGAGCTGATTCTGTCCTGAGACCAGACCTGAGCTGATTATGTTTTGAGATCAGACCTGAGCTGATTCTGTCCTGAGATCAGACCTGAGCTGAATCTGTCCTAAGATCAGACTTGAGCTTATTCTGTCCTGAGATCAGACCTGAGCTGATTCTGTCCTGAGATCAGACCTGAGCTGATTCTGTTTTGAGATCAGACCTGAGCTGATTCTGTCCTCAGGTCAGACCTCATTCTGTCCTGAGATCAGACCTGAGCTGATTCTGTTCTGAGATCAGGCCTGAGCTGATTCTCTCCTGAGACCAAACCTGAGCTGGTTCTGTCCTGAGATCAGACCTGAGCTGATTCTGTCCTGAGATCAGACCTGAGCTGATTCTGTCCTGAGACCAGACCTGAGCTGATTCTGTTTTGAGATCAGACCTGAGCTGATTCTGTCCTCAGGTCAGACCTTATTCTGTCCTGAGATCAGACCTGAGCTGATTCTGTTCTGAGATCAGGCCTGAGCTGATTCTCTCCTGAGACCAAACCTGAGCTGGTTCTGTCCTGAGATCAGACCTGAGCTGATTCTGCCCTGAGACCAGACCTGAGCTGATTCTATCCTGAGATCAGACCTGAGCTGATTCTTGTCTGATATCAGACCTAAGCTGATTCTCTTCTGAGATCAGACCTGAGCTGATTCTGTCCTGAGACCAGACCTTATTCTGTCCTCAGGTCAGACCTTATTCTGTCCTGAGATCAGACCGGAGCTGATTCTGTTCTGAGATCAGACCTGAGCTGATTATGTCCTGAGACCAGACCTGAGCTGGTTCTGTCCTGAGATCAGACCTGAGCTGATTCTGTCCTGAGATCAGACCTGAGCTGATTATGTCCTGAGATCAGACCTGAGCTGATTCTGTTCTGAGATCAGACCTGAGGTGATTATGTTATAGATAAGGCAGTGATTACATATATTTTATCAGTTCCTGCATGCTCTGGGAATTGAATCCTCAATGTTGGTTTAGCTAGCACTATTTTCTACAGTTTGAGATACAGGAATTAGATGGCTCTGCTGTGATCTGATTTCAGATCTGAGGTGGTTCCTCTTCTGGTATCAGCCCTTGGATTGTGTGAGGCATTATCACATTATTGCAGTATAAATTTGATTCCAACCTAAAATCTCAGAAATATCTGTTTGTCCACATTGAGGGAGACAGTGATTGTAAATTACTATCTTGATGTGAGAAATTGCACATGATTAGATTAGGCACTTTAATAAGAAAATAATATGTGTATTTAACCTGCATATAGTGAAGCTGCTCTTAGAAAATATCCTGCAGTTCAGTTTTCACAACAAAGAGAGAGAGAGAGAAAGAGGGAGGGTTTGGTCTCCAGGGTCTAGGCCTCTTCCCTTTGTCTTTATTTTTAGAAGCTGTTGAAACTTGTGGAAATGTGAACTGAAGCTGTTTTCTGTAACCTGCTCTCTGCACAGCCCATGCCATTCCTGTTTGGAATGGAATGAATTTCTCCTCATTTTCATTTATTGTCTCTTGCAATTAATAAATCCCGGTCAGACTGATTTGTGGAAACACTGGCCTCACAAGGATATATATATATATATATACAATATCTCACAGAAGTGAGTACACCCCTCACATTTTTGTAAATATTTTATTATATCTTTTCATGCGACAACACTGTTATGCAAGCTGTACACTCACTACTTTACATTGTAGCAAAGTGTCATTTCTTCAGTGTAAATTTGCTGTCCCCTCAAAATAACTCAACACACAGCCATTAATGTCTAAACCGCTGGCCACAAAAGTAGTACACCCCTAAGTGAAAATGTCCAAATTGGACCCAAAGTGTCAATATTTTGTGCACCCACCATTATTTTCCAGCACTGCCTTAACCCTCTTGGGCATGGAGTTCACCAGAGCGTCACAGGTTGCCACTGGAGTCCTCTTCCACGATATCACGGAGCTGGTGGATGTTAGAGACCTTGCGCTCCTCCACCTTCCGTTTGAGGGTGCCCATGCTTGGCCAATCCATCACCTTTACCCTCAGCTTCTTTAGCAAGAAAGTGGTCGTCTTGGAGTTGTGTTTGGGGTCATTATCATGTTGGAATACTGCCCTGCGGCCCAGTCTCCGAAGGGAGGGGATCGTGCTCTGCTTCAGTATGTCACAGTACATGTTGGCATTCATGGTTCCCTCAATGAACTGTAGCTCCCCCCCCCCACCCCTTCAACCTCTGCAGCAATGCTGGCAGCACTCATACGTCTATTTCCCAAACACAACCTCTGGTTATGACGCCGAGCACGTGCACACAACTTCTTTGGCCGACCATGGCAAGGCCTGTTCTGTGAGTTATTTTGAGGGGACAGCAAATTTACACTGTTATACAAGCTGTACACTCACTACTTTACATTGTAGCAAAGTGTCACTTCTTCAGTGTTGTCACATGAAAATATATTATAAAATATTTACAAAAATGTGAGGGGTGTACTCACTTCTGTGAGATACTGTATATATATATATATATATATATATATATGATTAATTTATTATATGTGGTTCATTCTAATTGTTTTATAATGGTTTTTACAAAGATAACCAGTAGATGTTTTTTCCCGCTATTTTGTTTTGACATAAAAAAGGAAAAGTTGTCCTTACCTTCACATGTTTTGATCTGTTAATATTTATTGAGTGTCAATCAAGATGACAACCAGTCATATGTTACTTTTTTGTGACACCATCCAATTATGAACCAGAAATTAGCCACCCAGTAACACTTTGAGAAAAACCTCATTGTGTTTGTGGATGTCTGGTCACTATCAGAACCACATTGAAAATCACTGCAGGTCTGTGCTGATCCACCCGCTTTAGTGTGCTGTACTTATACTCTGTGTGCTGGGTTTTACATGATAGCAGTGCTAATGTGCTCTAGATTGCATTAGTGCTCCAATTTTAGCTCTACTAACATGCCTTGGAGAAACAATAGATATCATTACTAATGCTGACATATGAGAAAATATTACACTGGTTCATCTTTAGACACGCGTGATGCTGTTCTGTGTTGATACGCCATGCTAATGTGTGTTAAGCTGCTCTGAGGTCTGTGCTGTAGCAATTTAATTACATTTCACTCACTTTATGATGCTTCAGAGTCCCGTACTAACACTGAGGAGAGAGGAGAAGAGCGCCACCTGTGGCTGCTGAAAGAAGTTCAACCTTGATGTGTCTTAACTTAATTCAGCCCTAACTGTAAATGTTAATTTGCTATGATAGATCGCTAGATAGATAGATGCATGGCAGGATTTGTTATTAAATCCTCAGTAAATGCATGAAATCTTTCTCTAATTGCCATGCTTTCAAAAAGCCTTCAGTGATATAATCCTATTTCGCTCTGAATGTGTGACTGCTGCTTTTTTTTGTTCTGATTTTCTATTGAACGTCATTTATTGAGAGGGGCTTTAATGATCCAAAGCTCTGGGCGGCTTTTAAAAGATCTGAAGAGAAATGCCGTCTCTTTTTGCCGCCGGTAATTGGAAACTCTACAGTGAAGTTTGTGAGAGAGAGAGAGAGAGAGAGATGCTCAGAATATTGTGTTATGTGATTTAACTATATGTTGGGCACTGTTCTGTAGATTCATATGACTAACGTGGGTGTGAGAATTAAAGGATTGTATGGATTGGTTGTGAACACTGAAAATAATTATTCCAAAGACGTGTGTCTTTTCTTGCTTTTTCCCTATTTTTTTTTTGCTCTTCTGGTGTCTCGTCCAATATGTCTGGATGTGCTATTATCAGCACCTTAGTACCTGGTGAATGAGATTTTATTTGAAAGAGAGAGAAAAGAGCGAGACCGAGAGGAGAGTAACAGTGACCGACGATGACAGTCATTCAGCAGTCATTGTCACAGCAGAAACCACACGCTCCTCTGAAGTAGTGAACACTGTCAAACACCATATATGCTAGAGATCTGAAGTCACACAGCCAATCACTGAACAGATCACACAGATCTCGGACCAGATTGTGTTTGTTGCTCCAACGGACAAATATATGCACTGGTGGTCAGTAAGATTGTTTCATGTGTATTAATGTTTAATGTTTTTGACAGAAGTCTCTTCTGCTCATGAAAGCTGCATTTATTTGCAGTTAAGATTACATTAAAATACAATGTAAAACAGCTGTTTTCTATGTGAGTATCTGTTAAACTGTAATTTATTTATATGATGCGCAGCTGTATTTTCAGCATCATTACTCCAGTCTTCAGTGTCACATGATCTTCAGAAATCAGTATAATATGCCGATTTGCTGCTCAAGAAACATTTCTGATTATTATCAATGTTGAAAACAGTTGTGTTTTTCATAAATTTTATTTTTCAGGATTCACAGATGAATAGAAAGTTCAAAAGAACATCATTTATATGAAATATACATCTTTTGTAACATTATAAATGTCTTTACTGTCACTTTTGATCAATTTAATGCATCCTTGATGAATAAAAGTATTATTCTTGTCAAAAAAAAAAAACTTTTGAAGGCTAGTATACATTTAAATAATTTTGTGATGATGTACCGTCAGACCCTGATCCTAACAGAAAACGCTCAATAATCACATCCACAAGTGAATTTGAATTCTGTTTAGAAGCAAATGCAAATACATGAAGGTGTAACTTTCGTGTTTGTGAAAGTGCTGTTGAAAATTATGTTAAAATCTTCCTTATATAGAATATTTACTGTTGTTTTGATTTCCCTAGGGGGGAGATTCAGGCATTAATTAGAGGGCCAGTAATTTGCACCCTGGTTCAGCTCCTCCCACAGCAGCGAGAAGTGCTACTTAGAAAACATTTCTGTCAAATATTCACATAAATGTGTAGAAACACAAAAGCTTGACATTCTCTGCATTGTAAATGTGAAAGAAAGGTAATTTTCCGTAATAAATAATCAGAACGGCTGCAACCAAAGTGCCCTGACGGCAGGAGAAGCTGGGCTGTAATTGAAAGAGTGTTTAAGGCAAGAGCTCTTCGTCACAGATTCCCGCGATGATGGGAAAGGATCGTGAGCGGCTGCATTGATTTAATCAGTGTGTTTAGAACAGGTTATTTAGTTGCTCCTGAGAGCATGAATTATGATTGTATTAGCATAATCTGCGGTGTAAATGAGAACGAGTCAGTCATTAAGAGTTTGTTTCTTACTGATCAGACGCGGTAATTCCTCATGCGGCGACGAAGCGTTGATCTTAATGAGAAAGGAGGACGTGCTCACACACTCAGACAGGTGCATAAAGACACACTCGCTTCACGGCTTACAGAAAGTGATTAGCCTGTAATGAATTAAAAAAGCACACAAACAAACATTGTACTGCTCTGCAAAATTACATTAAGGTTCCGTCACTCTGAACACACAAACACTTTAACAGCGACACAAACGACGTGAACCAGAGTTAAGATTAAATAGACAATATTTAAATTAAATTAAAAAGAATGAGTGAGACAACAGGAGCTTTGTGATTGAGTAGGCAGGTGGAAATGACTGAGTGGGTGGAGTCTGGCAAAATGGGCGGGGCAGTGTGGTTTATTGAGTGGGAGGAGCTGTGTGATTGAGTAGGCAGGTGGAAATGTGTGGATGCATGAATGGGTGGAGTTGATGAAAAAGTGTGTGGAGCAGTGTGGTTTAATGAATGGGCGGGGCTGTGTGGTTGAGTAAGTAGGTGAAAATGACTGAGTGGGTGGAGTTGAGGGGAAGTGGGTGGGGTTGTGTGATTGAGTAAGTAGGTGAAAATGACTGAGTAGGTGGGAGAATTTTGATTGAGTTGATGGAGAAGTAGGCAGAGCAGTGTTCTTTAAGGTGTGGGTGTTAGATGAAGTGGGTGGGGCTGCATGGCCAGAGTTTGGTATAACGCGTTACACAGTAAGGCTTTACTGTATTCTAATTACTTTTCCTGATAACACAGTAATGCGTTACATTTTAAATTTATGCAATTTGATTACAGTTACTAATGTCAATAAAATTACGCTATTAAGTTACAAATGCAGTGTTAAGAAAAAAATATGAAGTAAATGCATTTTAAAATCAAGTTTTGCACGTCAGTATGCCCTTTATTAAATCACCGCAATATTTAAATTAAATTAAAAAGAATGAGTGAGACAACAGGAGCTTTGTGATTGAGTAGGCAGGTGGAAATGACTGAGTGGGTGGAGTCTGGCAAAATGGGCGGGGCAGTGTGGTTTATTGAGTGGGAGGAGCTGTGTGATTGAGTAGGCAGGTGGAAATGTGTGGATGCATGAATGGGTGGAGTCGATGGAAAAGTGTGTGGAGCAGTGTGGTTTAATGAATGGGCGGGGCTGTGTGGTTGAGTAAGTAGGTGAAAATGACTGAGTGGGTGGAGTTGAGGGGAAGTGGGTGGGGTTGTGTGATTGAGTAAGTAGGTGAAAATGACTGAGTAGGTGGGAGAATTTTGATTGAGTTGATGGAGAAGTAGGCAGAGCAGTGTTCTTTAAGGTGTGGGTGGTAGATGAAGTGGATGGGGCTGCATGGCCAGAGTTGGGTATAACGCGTTACACAGTAAGGCTTTACTGTATTCTAATTACTTTTCCTGATAACACAGTAATGCGTTACATTTTAAATTTATGTAATTTGATTACAGTTACTAATGTCAATAAAATTATGCTATTAAGTTACAAATGCAGTGTTAAGAAAAAATATGAAGTAAATGCATTTTAAAATCAAGTTTTGCACGTCAGTATGCCCTTTATTAAATCACCGGAGAATGCAAGCTAAATTACTTATATAAGTATAAATGAATAAATGACTTAGCCAAATGATCTCTTCTACTGGTTGATTCCTCACAGCACATCTTCTTCCAAAAACGAAAAGTAGCCTAGTTGAACTTGATGAATCTTGCTGCTTTGTTTACGGAGTTGATGTGGGTGGTCACATGTTCATGTGTTTCACGTGGATGATTACCGTATGAATAGCGCGCGCTGCGTGGGGGTGTGATCACATTACAGATAATGAGCTCAGACGGGAAAGACTGGACCTTGCGTTGGTTTCATACGGATTATTTTATCAGAGAATATTTGTTTACGATATAATCATGAGTGCACAATTATTGAATAAAATCAAAACATTTAGGGGAAAAAACATAATTTAGTGGGGAACAAATAAAAGGGTAAGACTAAATCTGGTAAAATATTACACATTGCTCTTTGTATTGGTGTAAAATACATGCATGAAAAACAAGTAAATATATTTATATATAAATATACTATAAAATTAAAAGACATTTCTTCAAATTGTATAGCACAGTAACGAGGCAGCTGCACATGATCGATAGAACAGAACAAGAAAGTAAAGTAATGTTTATGGAAGATTAAACATTCTTAGAGTATTAAAACCAAACATTCAAATAACATTACATTTTGTAAGAAACATTTTAGTAACCTACAAATAACATTAGGTTACACTTTATTTTGCAGTGTCCTTGTTACAGTGTAGTTATACATTGAAGTACTGAGTAATATTAATTAACTACATGTACTAACTGTATGGTTAGGCTTAGAATGAGGGTTTAGTTTAGTGTTAGTTGCATGTAATTATGCACGAGTTGTTGTTATTGCCATAGTAAGTACATGTAGCATGCAACAAGGATATCGTAAAATAAAGTGTTACATAATGTTATAATCACGACAAGAAAACTGGATATATTAACGTTTTAGTAACATGTAAAAGCAATGTTCCCATAATGTTTTTGTCAGCTGAGCTGCTGGTCCATGATTCTCTTTTTGCTCTTAACTGTATTTTGAGTAACACGACACGACACAGGAATGATATCAGTGATGGAGGAGAAACGAGAACAATGCTTTTTAAAGTAGTAAACGCGAAGCAAATGTCTGTTCTGCTAGGAAGCTCAGAGTGAGAATGATGTTTGGAGTTTTACTGAAGTAGGAGGAAGGCTGGATGGCTTTAATGTGTAAAAAATATGTTTTACTGCTGGAACGTTAACAAATAATGACGCCACCAAACTACAGTGAGGTCAGAGATGGCTGTCGTCGTCATGGTAACAGCGAGAGATGACAGATTGACACATCATCTGTCAGAAACAGATCCGCTGCGTGCAGGAAAAGACCGAAAACCAGCTCAAATCGAGATTCGACCAGAGGGAATGTTTAATACAGCTCTAGAACATTGATTTGTTTTTACATGTGATTGAATGCAATAATTAAATTTGGAGACCATGGTGGAGGTGTGTTTGTGTGGGTATACGCTGCTAGATTTTAGAGAGTTTTTTTTTTCCACACACACATCTTAACTATATTGTGTGGATGAAAGTACACCCAAGTATCAAATAATATAGACTTGCGCCAATTACATTTGCAGAAAGCACATGTGCTCAAAATGAGCCTAAAACTACTTTGAAACAATCTATATTGTGTAAAGCACAATCTATATTTTTGTTAAATACAGCCTTATTTATCATATGTTGTCATATTTATTTTGTATTAATTTTGTAATGCATTTTTGTAAAGTCATAATAATTTTGTTAGAATATAATATTGTTTCATCCATTTGTTTGGTAACATCAGTTAGGGCCACTTTGATATAATAATAATAATATTATCATTATTATTACTAATTAAAGTGTAATTTTTGGGCAAATTGTAATAAAAAACAGTTAGGGTCAGTCTGACCTGGAAATATAATAATAGTACTAGTATTATTATTATTATTGTTATTATTATTATTATTATATGGAACCCATAACCATTACAAAACAAAAGCAAACAGAAATCTGTTGTCCTCAATTTTTAATTCACAGATGGTAATAAGTGAGATTTCAATGATATTTTGGCCACTGAAATAGGAAATGTTTGTATCTCAGAAATCTGCTTGCTTTAGTTCAGGGGTCCAGATACTGATGGATCCGTGTTCATCCGTGGTCGTTAGGAGCCGTTAATGAGCTTCTACCGGCTGAACTGCTTTAGTCCCATTGGCTGTGAGTGTTTGGCGGGCGTCGTCCTGCACGTTCACGTCTGTGCAAGCTCATTAAACGCTGCGCGAACATGAGAGTCGTGTTGTCCACCTTCCTCCGAGAGCAAGCGAGCGAGCAAGTTCTGATGAAGTTTTGGCTCGCTAACACGTCGGGCCCTGGCGAGAACGCAAAACGTTTAAAATTAGAACATTCTCTCACGATCTCGCTCCAAACATGTGATGAACATTCATTTACAGCCTTTCACTATTTTTATTCGCCAAGATCCTGCATCTTCTCACGTCTGCGTGTGTGTGTGTTTCTCACGTCTTGCTCCCCTGATGCCACGGCAAGGAGACGATGAAAAGAAAGTTGAGCCGAGAAGAGTTTATAAAACCTGTGAGTTTGTGTGTGTGAGAGAGAGATGATGATGATGAGGATGTATATGTGTAAAAGTGTTGATTTTCCCCCATCAAGGTTCAAGTTTTACCCATGAGATTCATCAGTTTGCTTTATTCATGTTCACACAGAAGACTGTGTGTGTTTGACTGTTTCTCAGGGTGAAGACTTTATAAAACATTAGTGTGGCTCATGCGTTCAGACGGCAATTAATTCACCACAGAGTGAACGATGTCGATCGAGAGACCCTGAAGAATCACACATTTCTGTGCCTTTTGTACTCTTGAGGTTGGTTGAAAGACGTTTCTTCTGCTCGCCAAGGCTGTATTTTTTTAATCACAAATTTAGTGATAAAATATAGCTGCTAGTAGCGATACGGGGCCAAGCACTGAAGGTGCAGCAAGCGCAGCAAACACTGCAGCTGCATTGTAAGCACAGCATGGACAGCAAGCACAACAATCACAGCAAGCACATCAAGGCACATCACACTGAACAATTACAGACTCTACAGTGTGAATCTCAAAAGCACAAAACACTTAAGATTGTGTAGATAAATGCACTGCATGCTATACTTAGTAAGTACATATTAGATCGTTCTCAGAAAGACAAAATATCTGGAACAGAAGCAATTTTGCACCACTTCTGGCCCCAGTACCTCTTATGGTCAAACAAAATGAGGGAAAATAAAAAGTTATATATTGTCAGAAATGGCATAAGCCAAGAAATGTATTGACACAGAAAACCAAATTTGGTCAAATTTTGGTCAAAAACTAAAATCTTTATATCTCTGGAACACTAGGTGGCACTGTGCTCAAACTTCTTAGGGACCCCCGGGACGTGCTGTTGGTGACCCCTACCAATTTTTGCAGAGATATGTCAAATTGTTCAAAAGATACTGAAATTTATGTCAAATTTCAAAATGGTGGACAGGCGGTTTGTCTGATCCTGGCAAAATCGACTCCCTCGGATTCGGCATGACACAAGGAATCCAAGACTTTCTGACAAAATGTTCCAAAGTTATAGGCAGAAATGTCCATATTTGGTATCTCATGAACTGTAGGTGGTGCCGTTCCCAACTTTGCCAGGTACCCTCATAGCATGTTACTGATGAAGCGTACCGAGTTTCATTTCAATTGATCAAAGATACAGCCTCTGAACCAATTTTGGCTCAACATTGTAAGTTTGCAACATCATAACATTTGAGCAAAGATGAATCTGAAAATCCTGTTTTTTGTTTCTGTGCAGCTCGGTCCAAAGATCATCTGAGCCAATTTTCACAAGAACTGGGCATATTTTGAAGGAGGAGTAGTGAAAACAACAGAATACTGTACTTTTCAAAATGGCCGCTACTGTAATGGGTGGAGTCTTATTTTCAGACGTTGAATGTGATCAGCGTGAGAAAAGTATTCAGATGAACAAAGTTTATTTTGGTGGTGGTGCTATAGAGTTGGTTCTAGAGACCCCAAAGTTGGTCTGAAAGTTGGTACTATTCATGTTCACCACTATAAATGTGCCAATTCTCATAATGTCCCTTCTTAATGTTCATAGGGCTGCCAAAGACTGTGGGGAGGAAGAATAATAATAAGAAAACAGTTATTTTAAATGGTAATACTATTTGTTAGAATAATATAAATTGCGATCTTTCTTATAATTGTATTTTAGGTTGGGATCTGAACTTTAGGCCATTTGGACTAAAGCCTTGCATGCATTATTCGTATCATGTATAGTGCACTAGTGACCCAGAACTGGTGTGTGTGTTGGTACTATTCATGTTCACCACTATAAATGTGCCAATTCTCATAATGTCCCTTCTTAATGTTCATAGGGCTGCCAAAGACTGTGGGGAGGAAGAATAATAATAAGAAAACAGTTATTTTAAATGGTAATACTATTTGTTAGAATAATATAAATTGTGATCTTTCTTATAATTGTATTTTAGGTTGGGATCTGAACTTTAGGCCATTTGGACTAAAGCCTTGCATGCATTATTCGTATCATGTATAGTGCACTAGTGACCCAGAACTGGTGTGTATGTGTGTATCTTGTACATAGCATTCTCTCTCTCTCCCTCTCTCTCTCTCTGTCTCTCTCTCTCTCTCTGTGTCTCTCTC
>NW_015506091.1:225834-240668 GCF_001515645.1 Sinocyclocheilus grahami | reverse complement strand
TCTCTCTCTCTCTCTCTCTCTCTCTCTCTCTCTCTCTCTCTCTCTCTCTCTCTCTCTCTCATCTAGCATCTGCCAGGCAAGGCAATTACTGTTTGATTCCAGTTCTCTTGCTCAATTGAACCAAATAGACATCTGTGAGTACAGCATTCACAAAATAGTACTCTGTTTATTTAATAAAATTAACTTGCTGGAAACAGTTTGCTGATATCAGATCGCTGAATTCTCTCTATCCATCCTTCCGATCAGTCTTCAGGTGTCTTGCTGTGTGTGATGAAGGGTTTGTAGAGCTGCATCGTCTCTCCTGTTGCTGTACGTGTGTGTGTTTGTCAGAAGTGAAGGCTTCTGCAGCGATGGAGCAGAATGATCTTGTGATTGACACGTCTAGTGTGTGATTAGCAGCAAATGACTGCTGAACAGAAAGCTCTTAAAGTGTGTCTCATGCTCTCCTTCTGCCATCAGCAGTCCTCCTGGCCTGTGAGAAGCTCATACCTCACATAAACCTCTCTCAACTGATGCTTAACACAGACAAACCACAAAATAAGACAAAATTAGGCTTTAAAAAAACCTGCACGGTAGTTGAAGATTTTATGAGATCAGTTGTCAGGTAATGGATGCTGACAGAACCGGCTCTGGTCTGATCATGTTGGTTCAGATGCGTCAGGAGGGTCGAGCGGTTGATTTATGGTGTGATCCGCTCGTGTTCCTCCGCTGTATCAGGAGGCGTGACACCGCGTTCATTCCTGGAACTGCACGTTTCTCTGTGGATTTACTGGATAGTGCAGAAACTTTCAGGGAACTTCAAAGGCTACAATGGAGGATTTTTGCAGTAGTTGTGAAAAAAGAGAGGACCATTTAGTTAAATCTCGACTGTTTCAGTTCATAGCAGATTCCTAAAACCTGAGAAACACTGTAAAACCCTATGGTAGTATATGTTAAAAACAAGAGACAGATATGAACCACATGTTTCCCCGCATGTTTTGTGTTGGATTTTTTCGTGTTGTTTAGTTTATATCTTTACTGCATAATTTTAAAGGAGTAGTTCTTCCAAAAATGAAAAATGGCCCAAAATGTGCTCGACACATATGAGTCAACCGATGACCTGCAGTCAGATGAAAAATGCTGATGAGACGTCTCAGTGTTGATGGTCCCCAGCATATGTTGTGTTTTTATGCGTCCCTGTAATGGGAGTCTGCTGTGCCGATGGACACGAGAAGGTCCGTAACACCTGGAGATTAGCATTCCCATTCATCTCCATAGCTGGAGTCAGATCCCTAAAGTAGAAATCTGCCATCGTCGCTCTCGTTCGCTCGGTTCTGCTGCCAGGGGTTTCTGATCAGATGAGGACTAACTAATTGAATCTCCAGAAGAAAAAGAGCTGAAACATTGACGGGACCTGCTAACATCAGCACGCTCACCTGAGAGAGATTAGCCGAGGTCTAAAAGAGAGATTAAAGGAGAAAATAACGTAACTCACTCGCTCTTTCGATCGAACTGGCTCCTTTGAGAAATATCGATTCTCACAAAACTCTCACAGCTGAACCGTTTACCAACAAACTCCTGAAAACTCACTTAGTCAACGTGTGGTCGCGGCATGAGCTTTCAGATGAGAAGATGTTTAGACGCAATATAGATGTGCATTTAAACATCTATCTAAATGGTGGGAATGATTTCGCTAAATACAGAATGAGGATTGTTACCAGCACGTCTGCATCATGTCGTAAAGCTGTGGTTTGTAATGTGTCTTCTCTCAGCACTAATCAGAGACAGAGGACGGACATACAGAACATAAACTCAGCAGAGCAAAACTACAACCGATCGAGACAAATCTGCCGGAAACAACAAAGAGAGCTGTGCTTGTGTGGAGAGCAAAGCGATGCGAGGCAGAGATCAGGCACAACGGCGGCTAATAAACACAGAAACTTCACTTAGTTCACAATCAATAATGATTCACTCCTGAGGATCTGAACCTCGACGCTCATGATCTGAAAGCATTAAACACCATCCATCCATCCATCTCTTTCTTTCGTTAAGCCTCCTTGCATTTGAATTGCAGATTTCATTTTGGTCGTTGAGTTTGAAAGTCTCAAACCAGTCAGCTTTTCCCTGTTAACTAATTGGGGAGCTGTTGAGACGATCTGACAGATAAACAGACGGAGACGAGGAGGACATGAAAAGAAAAGAGAACAAGCAGCAGAGCAGGAAATAAAACCGAGAGAGTGTGTGTGTGTGTGGGACAAATGAAGGTGAATGTTTATGGAGTGACTTTATTCAGATGTATCTCTAATCCTTGAGACGCAGCTGCTGTCCTCATCGCTTGTGTTTTCAGTGTTTTCCAAGTGCTCCAGTGCTGTTGTCTTTGTCTCTAACTTTCAGATCAGGTCGTTTCTGCACCTGCTGGTGAACGCACAGTGTGCAGTGTTTTACCGAAGGCCCACACAACCGATTCTCCAACAGTGACACTCCAAGTACAGCCTTCTCCCGTTCACAGATCATGTGTGAATCGGACACTGGGTTGAAATATCAGTTCTGTTAGCTCTGGCGATTCGTTTCAGGGCGGTGTCTGTATGGACAAAGCTGTCCGATCCACGCCGTTCCTATTTCCTAGTTCCACTTTATTTTCCTCATTAGCCTAAAATAAAAACACTTTTTCTCTAATATTTTACATGTGCAGACTGCATTGGGTTTTCCTCGTTTGAAATCACTTCTGATCGTTAGATCAAGGCAGCGAGTTTCTGCTCTCCGGCTGACTAATTTAAGTCTTTGTTTCTGGGTCATTCCTCTCCTGCAGAACCTTCTGAACTGTGACACTTTTGAAAAATGACTATCTATGCATGTGTTGTATTTTAAGCAAGTATCTTCTAAATCTGGTCAAACTCAGATACAACCTTTATTCATTTTAACTTGATATTTACACAAGGACAAGCTGAAATGTCAATGCATGTTCATAAAGAGCTAAAATGAGTTATTGCTCAGTGAGGGGTTGACAGCTTGCTTATATGAGGACTTTTCAAATTCATATTTTGAAATGTTGACAATATCAGACTGATTTGTGTCAACAGATGACCACAAAACATTCCAGAATTCACCAAATCCATGTCTGTGCTGCTCTTTTCCAGAGCAGAAATTTCCAGAAATTCCAGTTTTTGAATGATTGCAAACTAGAAGTTTTGTGAAAATCAAAGTTTGGCCAGAGCGGGTAGACCAAAATACAAACAAACCGCTGAAGTCAAGAGCACTCACTTCTCTGTCCTCTCGTCCTCAGTGGTTATCTAGTTACAGTGCTAACCAGCTGCTGCACAGTGATACTGACGCGGTTTAGAGCCCAATAGCACAATGTGAAAAGAGACCTGCGATGAGAACAGAGCTGTGTGAAAGCAAGCATTCTGGTGATGCAAGTGGTGGATTTATGTGTAAAACACAGTAAAGTGCTGCTTGTGTGAATAACACATTGTTATTTACTGCAAAAAAGTTGAGCAAATGAGCAGGTTTTGTATGCATAATATATAAGGTTATTATAGTTAACTAAAGTAAACCATAAAATATTTAACATGAACCACTGAAAACCATAAAAACCATTACTTGAAAAATAAAATCAGCTAGTTGCCAACATTTCTCATTTTAGTTTAGTTAGTTTAGTTAGTACATTTAAGAAAATACCCGAGAGTGGCACATACGGCTGTATTTATGGCAGAGGCGGGGCCTATAACAGGGGGCGGAGCTTTAGACTCTATTTTTTGTAGTTAAAGTGAGGGTTTTTTTCTCTTAAATTTGAGATTTTGTGGAAGGCTCTGAAAGCTCATTATAATGACCAATAAAACTCTTCAGAGCGTGTGAAGTATGATAATGTTTTTTTCAAATCTCGTTCCGATTATTGAAGTTCAACTGAGAGAAAATTGTGAATGAAAGGAAACGCATCCTTTGTGCACTAAATGAGTTTCTGAAGATCTTACAGTAGTGTTTAACAGTCGTATATTTGTCCACTTAAGCCTAAGTGATTTCAGAAAGTTTTCATCATTTCAATCTGTATTCATACCGTGAATCTGTCTGTCTTGCGTCAGGCTGCAGAGCTGTCTCTGTGTGCGACAGACGGGGAGTCACATCTCTCCTCTATTTTTAGACGTGTTTAAAGTCCACACTTATTATTTCATGCATAAACCGTGATTTGAATTTCATTTCAAACACCTGAACACTCTCGCTTTATTTATATGACTTCGACATCTTCAAACCTTCGGCGTTATGACTGCAGCTCGTCTGATGTACGACACACACACACACACACTGTCTGAAAGTGTGTTTAGTTATTGAGTTGCAGCTCTGGAAGATAATGGTGTGCTTGAGTGAAATTCGGCTGGAAACAGGAAAAGCTCTGGAGACGCAGAATATATTACACTCTCAAAATAGAGCCTTAATAAGAACATAAACAAACATGCACACACACACAGACACACAGTGAGCTGCTGAAGGCCGAACGGAGACACGTTTCAGCTTCTTTCAGGGTTTACAGTGTGTGTGAGACAGGTGTCGTTCACTACACGGCTCAGGTTTGATGTTTGTTCCCAGAACATTGCTGTGAGCCTCAGAGACGTTTGTCTTTTAAATCACCGTCTTATCCATCTGTCTGTAATGTTTTCAGTGTGTGTTTGAGCGATATTCGTTGTGTTGGTTTATCTGATGATGTAATCTTGCAGTTCGTACCTGTAACAGAGACAGACAATCAGCTCAATCGGTTCAATGCATGATAACTACAATTCCCATAATGCTCTTGGGGTCGCAGCACTCTGTGTGTGTGTGTGTGTGTGTGTGTGTGTGTATCTGGGTCAGGATCTGTGTGTCATTACCGGTTGAACAGCGCACACTAGCGGCACATCTGTGAATCTCTCACACAGCCTCTTCATTCTCTCGCTTCATCTGCTCTTTCACACGCCCCGCTCTTTAATTCATCTTTTCCCTCTTTTTATGTAGACCATTATTTCCATTTTTGGCCATATTTCCTCCAGCTGTCTCTCTCTCCTGTCTGTCGTTCTGTGGTCGATTTATGAATATTGCTCTTTTCTCCTCCCCTGCTGTCTGCCCCACTTAAACACAGCGAGAGATCACCAAATTAATTCACTTACAATGAGCTTTGTGTGTGTGTGTGTGTGTGTGTGTAAGGGCACAGTGGAGCTCTACTACATTTGCATGACCTAAAAATGCCCTTCTACCAATTTTACCCCATTCATCCATGAAGAAAGATAGACAGAACTACAGAACGACCGATAGATAGATAGAACAATAGATAGATAGAACGATCGATAGAACGATAGAACAATAGATAGATAGATAGATAGATAGATAGATAGATAGATAGATAGATAGATAGATAGATAGATAGATAGATAGAAAGAAAAGAAAGACAGGCAGATAATGCAGGTAGACAGATGAACACTGCCAGTGTGAGATCTCAGCAGTGACTGGAGCTTTAGCGTATCAGCAGTCGCACGCGTCACATTGAGTCCCGTGAGATCGTCCCACACGCTCACTGTCACCTGCTCTCGATTTCATCTCAAATAAACATCCTGCAGACTCCAAACGCACTCACACTAAACATAGACACAGGGAGATGCAGCCACGAGCTGAACACACACACACACACACCGCTGCCGCTGGAAACTCTCGAAATGTAGTTAAATTACAGAGACACCAAGTACAGTGTAAATGTATAACACATCTCCTGTGAATAATGACTCTGTGTGGATGTCTGAATTAATACAGAACACGTTAATTAACCAAGAGCTTTTCAGCAGTCAGGAACCGTCACGGCAGGGACCAGACAGCCGAACGACACTCAGACAGCTGTTTCTGAAGACAGACAGACAGGAAGAGAGAGAGAAAGACAGTTTGAAATTATTCCGTGATGGAAACTGTTTCCTGTTGGTTCGTTTGTGCTCTGCTCGTTTGAGAAACAGTGAGCTTCGCTCTTACAGCGCTCTGACAGAATGGTGTCAAACATGCGCGTGCGTGTGTGTGGGCAGGTACACACACAAACGCACAAGGCAGGGAACAGTTTGTGCGGCTGCATGCTCAAACTCTTCAGCACAGAGCTGTTAATTAGTAGCAGGGCCAAAATTAGCACACAAAAGTGAATCGTTTGAGGACAGAAAAGATTCACCATCAAAGAGTTTCCACTCAACACAGAGATCTGAAGAGAGAGAGAGAAAATAACAGCTGGGGATGAATTCTGCAACCATTTGGTTGTTGTGAAATGAAATATCGTTACCTCCATGTGCTGTACTTTTCAAAAAGCGAGTGGTTACAAAACTGAACCAGATGCGAGGTGTTTCTGGTCAAAGACAAAGCATCTCTAAAAGACTTCTTCAGATGACACTGCACTTATTACACTTCTCCAAATTGCTTTACAAATAAAAAACCCACAGAGGCAGTACTAAGGTACAGTGATGTATCAGATGGAAATATCGGTCATGCATATCACTGATAAAATATTGTCAAGGAAATGTAACATTCCTTACTACTATATCAATGAATTATTTTGTTTTTAAAAGTCTGCATGACTTAAAAAATAGGAATGCATCTCTCACCTGTCCTGCCCATCCACTCTGTTTGTATAAATGCACAAATATCTGAACTTACAGTGGTAAATTATGATATGCCACAAAGCTCTGTATTAGGTCCGTTTCTCTTTCTCTTGTTCATGCTCGCAGCGGGTGATTCATCAGGGCTGAATGGGGTTAGTTTTCATTGCTTCATTGTATTTTGAGAAAAGAAGTGTGACATTTGATATATACAAAAGTATCATTAACTAGAAAATGATATATTTATAGTAATTGATATACTTTATCATCTAAAAATATAAATATTTTGCACTCATACACCTTTAAACTAACTGATTTGTTTATTTGTATTTTATCTGTAAACGGTGTAAACTTTGTGGGAATGTGTGGAAAATTAACATTTGTGTAATCTTTTTTGACAGTATTACACATCATATGATCAAAAAAAACTATTTATTTGTGTGTACATCTAGTGAGATGTGTATATTTACTCGATTCAAAATCTGAGGAGGAATTACTTTAGACAGGAGTCCGTTAGCATGGCAGATTTAACTCTAAATCACTAAACTCGTTATGCACACTAATTAATGAGTTTTCTAAGAGGGCGGTGCTAAAGTCTTTGTTGGCCGTGCTAATAAAAGGACTGTTTAGATCTGTGAATAACACAGAGGGGAGAAACTTTGATCTGAAGAGTAAACAGATCCGTCCGCATAATTAGCCGTGAATCTAAATAAAATGCTAAGCTCCGGGGACTCACATGAGAAAACAGAACGAGAGTGTGGAAAGGACTTTATTTAATGCTGTTTTATCTCATTGTCCTTGGAGACCAATTGCTCAGGTCTGACGGTGTGAGAAGCTCCCGAATCTAATCAGTCAAGCAATCAGTCAGTCAATCATCAGCTGTCATGTGCACAGACAAACTACTGTAATGAAGCACACTTGTTTACACTTCAGGGTAGCGCATTGAATATGATGTGATTAAAGATGAGGCTGCGCGGGATGGCAGGAAACTCAAGGGTGTTGGGTTGGGATGATTAGATGTGATTTAGGACATGGACCTGCTTTGATGAGAATAAGTGCAAACAACAGCACACAAGCAAGTCCAAAATCAACATGTGCCAAGCCAAATGTAAGGAAAAATAGGCTTTGGCAAATCCAACAAAAAAATTATTACTCTCCGGTTCACTGCAACATAATACATAGTTTAAAATATAATGTAAGAACGATTGTGGTACTGATGAAAATGACTCAAATCAAACAGCCTACTGAAGACGTTATCTTGAACTAGCAATTGTGAGAAATGATTTTAATTGTGAATTTATTGTGTTTTTGAAAACAGTGGATAATGTATCATCAGATGTCACTTTTACTGACATGTAACACGTTTCTGTTTTGTTCTTGTCTTCCAGGTGAGATTCTGAGGAGTTTTATTCTTTCATTCCTCTGGCCGGAGACAGCTCAGATGACGAGGGTTTCATGAACGGTAAGACTGAAATCCAAATGCATCTGATGCTGGAAATTGTGTATCATGGCTCTAGCTTGGGGAAATCATATTTTCAGCTCCAAAATATAGAATGTGATTTAAAACACTTAAAAAAAAAAGTGCAGCGTGAACCCAGCACGTTCACTAATGTTAGATTGATGGTTGTGTGGCATAAATTAATATTTGACTTCCAATATTTGGTTCAAGCGATAAGGCCTATAACTCTTGACTAGGCAGAACATCGTGGTGTGTTGCTTGGGGTTTTCCCACTGCATTTAACCTCTGGTTTATTGTCTGCTTAACCCCCGATAGCTCTGGGGCAGGGTTAACACCAGGGTTAAACCCAAGATTGCACTGCTAAAGCTATAGAGTGCAGAGCGACGCAGTGTTGGAATATAAAGACCGATTGTTTATCAACAAACAAATGAGCAATAATAAACTGAATGGCCTAATTAAACATTCACATGCTTTGTACAGCCACTGAAACTGCTTTGATTGACTCCTTATCACCTACACATAAAAGACAGAGCACAGTTCTGATGATATACAGTATTTTGACATTCAAAGTAATTAGATTCAGTATCTTTATGGATACATCTTTATGGAACTACACTGTGCAACACAAAAACAAAATAATCAAAAATAAACCAATAAAATGATGCAATAGACTCAACCCAGTGTTTGCGTAGAAAAAAAAATACCCTGCATTTTTAGAGTGTAGTCTTTTGAAGTCTGTATGCTGGAGCAGAGATCATTAAACATGTGTTTATATGCTTGAATGACCATTTACAACCTGAAAAACAAAACGTCACATATAATGTATGTTTATGAAATAATCGTATCACATCATTTTCAGTAAAGTACTAAATAATCTCTTGCCGTGTCCTACTTAATGTGTGCGCAGACACATTGTTATATATACATGTATATTATGTATTATGTTATGTTATGGTATCATAATAAACATACAGTTATTCGCTTAAAACCAAAATAAATACATTTAAAACACCTTCATTTACACTAATATTACACTCAAGAAAAAAATAAGTATGTAGATAAATAACACGCACACAAACATCCTGCGTTTAAGGATAACTAAAATAACTGTAAGTTCATCGACTGTCTGTGTCACAAATATGACTATAAACAGGAAACACACTGCATAAGCTGTTTGTGAACTCAGTCCAGCAGAATTATACTGATAAAACTCATTAACACAAAAGTTAAATAATTGAATTAAAAACATGTTCATCATACATTATGTTCTGAAACATGGCAGCTGGTTTAAACTGGTCCAGAGCTGGTTATCAGCTGGTTTAAGATGGCCCTGAGTTAGTTATGAACTGGTTATCAGCTGTTTTAAACTGGTCCAGAGCTGGTTACCAGCTGGTTTAAAATGGTTATCAGCTGGTCCAGAGCTGGTTATCAGCTGGTTTAAGCTGGTCTTTAGTTGGTCATGGGCTGGTTTAAGCTGGTCCTGAGTTAGTTATGAGCTGGTTATTCAGCTGATTTAAGATGATCCTGAACTGGTTATCAGCTGTTTTAAACTGGCCATGAGCTGGTTATCAGCTGGTTTAAGATGGTCCTGAGTTGGTTATAAACTGGCTTAAGCTGGTCCTGAGCTTTTTATAAGCTGGTAATCAGATGGTTTAAGCTGGTCCTGAGTTGGTTATAAACTGGATTAAGCTGGTCCTGTGCTTGTTATAAGATGGTTATCAGCTGGTTTAAGCTGGTCCTGAGTTGGTTATCAGCTGGTTTAAGCTGGTCCTGAGCTTTTTATAAGCTGGTTATCAGCTGGTTTAAGCTGGTCCTGAGTTGGTTATAAGCTGGTTTAAGATGGTCCTGAGCTTGTTATAAGCTGGTAATCAGCTGGTTTAAGCTGGTCCTGAGCTTGTTATAAACTGGTAATCAGCTGGTTTAAGATGGTCCTGAGCTTGTTATAAGCTGGTAATCAGATGGTTTAAGCTGGTCCTGAGCTTGTTATGAGCTGGTTATTCAGCTGATTTAAGATGATCCTGAACTGGTTATCAGCTGTTTTAAACTGGCCATGAGCTGGTTATCAGCTGGTTTAAGATGGTCCTGAGTTGGTTATAAACTGGCTTAAGCTGGTCCTGAGCTTTTTATAAGCTGGTAATCAGATGGTTATCAGCTGGTCCTGAGCTTGTTATAAACTGGTAATCAGCTGGTTTAAGCTGGTCCTGAGCTTGTTATAAGCTGGTAATCAGATGGTTTAAGCTGGTCCTGAGCTTGTTATGAGCTGGTAATCAGCTGGTTTAAGCTGGTCCTGAGTTGGTTATAAGCTGGTTTAAGCTGGTCCTGAGCTTGTTATAAGCTGGTAATCAGATGGTTTAAGCTGGTCCTGAGCTTGTTATGAGCTGGTAATCAGCCTGATTTAAGATGATCCTGAACTGGTTATCAGCTGTTTTAAACTGGCCATGAGCTGGTTATCAGCTGGTTTAAGATGGTCCTGAGTTGGTTATAAACTGGCTTAAGCTGGTCCTGAGCTTTTTTGTTTTGCGGTTGTTTTAAGCTGGTCCTAGGCTGGTTTTCGGCTGGTTTAAGCTGGTTATCAGCTGGTTTAAGCTGGTCCTGAGTTGGTTATAAGCTGGTTAAAGATGGTCCTGAGGTGTTTATAAGATGGTTATCAGCTGGTTTAAGATGGTCCTTAGTTGTCATGGGCTGGTTTAAGGTGGTCCTGAATTAGTTATGATCTGTTTATCAGCTGGTTTAAGATGATCCTGAACTGGTTATCAGCTGTTTTAAGCTGGTCCTGAGCTGGTTATCAGCTGGTTTAAGCTGGTTATCAGCTGGTTTAAGCTGGTCCTGAGTTGGTTATAAGCTGGTTAAAGATGGTCCTGAGGTGTTTATAAGATGGTTATCAGCTGGTTTAAGCTGGTCCCGAGTTGGTTATAAGCTGGTTTAAGCTGGTCCTGAGGTGGTTATAAAATGGTTATCAGCTGGTTTAAGCTGGTCATGTGCTGATCCTAAGCAACTAGCTCCTGCTCAGGACCAGCTTATAACCAGCTAAGGTCCAGCTTAAACCAGCTGATAACCAGCTTAAACTAGATGCCATGCTTAAAATCATACCTAACCAGTATATGCTGTTTTTTCAACAGGATAGACATGAATCGTATGAAGAAATGAATGTAGAAATGGACAGATAAATAACTACAGAGATGAAACTAAGAGATTCAAGATCTGACAGGCAGATACGTGTGTGTTTCTGTTCTCAGTAGCCTGTCCGTCTGTGTGTGTGTCTCAGGTGCGGTCTGGCTCGGAGCGTGTTGTGAGGATCCAGATGGAACCTGCGTGAACCTGCGGGCGGCAGCGAGTGTAAGTCCAGTGAACAAACACTGAACACACAAATTCACGTCTAACTCACTCCAGCACTGACATAGAGTCCTGCAAAAACATGAAATAATACATTGTTCACTTACTGTACATTTATAATCAAGATCAGTGTTTCTCATCACATAGCTGAGAACACACACACACACACACACACACACACACACGTGCACATCTGATAGGTCTTAATAGCGCCATTAGACCTGATCATAATTAAACTGATGATCTGTTTTAATTCACCTCTAGCGTTAGATAGATGCAGTGTGTTATTTTGTTTTTTCTCCATCACAATAATTTCCAGCAACAGCAGTTGTTTTAAGCTTTACTGTATTTAAAGTGGTCGTGAACTGCCTTTTTTATTGTTTTGTACTGTTCTCTGAGGTCCACTTATAATGATATCAAGATGTTTGCATCTCCTCCACGCCTATTCAAACAGAGAGTTCTGATGAGGGGTCAAAAGAGCACAGAAAATATGTGTTTTCCTTGATCTATCCTGTTTAATCCTTCATTTGTGGTTCTGAAGTTTTAGAGGAGTTGCCGTTCTTATATTTACACTTTAGTCTCAGTTGCTTGACGAAAATATTTACATTTTAATATAATTTAATATGTTTTTAAGTGTAGTGGGAAAATAATAATAATAATAATAAATCAGTTTCTTCTTGCTCATTTTTAAATGGCTTTTGTATAGAGCTCTTATTCTTTCACTCTGTTCCAGAGTAACTGAGATTCAGCGTCCACTTTTAAATGCTGATAATTAAATAATTATTAAATCTTTAATTATTGAAGACTATTCACTCAGTAAAATGTGACATGCTTAGCAATGCAAAGCTAAATAAAGCATGCTACTGTAACCTAGGCTCATATTATTACGTTTATTAGCTGTTTGTTTTGTTATTATGCTGACAGAAATACAGTCAAACAGATGCTGTCAAAACAAGGTTTCTGGTGAACAATGAATATAAATGTGTCTTAAAGTATTCATCCTTAATATCAAAGCAGCTGAAGATTTCATTGGTGAACCGACAGACGTCTGTGTTTCTGAGTCGTTTGAACTGATAATGAGCACAAGCATGCAAACGTTCTCTACATCATGAGTTTATTTCCATCTCGTGTTTGTTTCTCTTTTAATGCGCTCTGTTCCTGTAGCTGCGTCTGACATGAAACTTTTAATTTCTTTCTTTATTTAAAATGTTTCTCTGGAGCGGATGTCACATCTAAACACACACACACACACACACACACACACACACACACACACACAGACAGACTTCTGTTTTAATACTGAGCTAATGATATTTGCTCTGTCATGACTTTAAACCCCAGCACTAACCTTTCACATTAAATAGTCATTAATAATGATGATCTTTGCTCTATCATAGCCTAACCCTCACACAAACCTTTCTGCATTTCCATAGTTTCATTAAGAGTGCATATTACATTCATTTTGATCTGGTTTTGATAAGGGCTCAACTTGAACATGTGATAATCGTGTGATGAATGGTGTTGTAGTGCAGCTGTCATCATGAGCTCCACCAGCAGATGTCAGTGTAACACCACTGAACACACACACACACACACACACACACTATTCCTGCAGTGCTCTGTGTGCTGATGTTCTTTTATCTGTCTGGAGGCTTCACACCAGCTACTTGATTTTCAGAAATAAGCAGTTTACACTTTACACATGGCTAAAAACGCAGAACAACATTCAATACTAAGATGAAAACTGGAATCTACTTATAAACAGCATCACCTGACAACAGTGTATCATCGCATACTACCTTTAGAATGCTGTTTCAGTCTGTAGTATGTACTGTGCAGTGTTCAGTGAGCGAGTGATCTATTCTGAACACACGTTTGGAACACTTGACCTTCTCTTTCCAGCCTGATGAATGAACCACAGACAATACCAACTCTGATTTTTCATTCTTAACTAATAATTTAGTAAAGTAAATGGTATGCCTGCATTTGGATTCAAAAAAGTTAATGATTACAAAACGATGAAAATTGTTTTATTCTGATTATTAAGACTTGTCTTACTGAAATAGGATCATAATGAGACCTTTGAATGTGCTTAGCAGTTATTTTTAATAGTTTTTTATGTAAATATAGACCAGATTATCCCTAACTTGGTGTTACAAACTGTTTTAGAAATCAGTTTTTAATGGCACAGTGATGGATTTTCATTCGTAGCAGACATCATTAAATATAATAAGGCAATAAGGCAGTAAATAAGGAAGCAAGTATTCAATATCAGCTCATGTAGTTACTATAAGAAACAGACTGTCAGTAAGAAATGTACACACTTTATCACTGCAGGCATTTTCTGGGGATCAAACCCATAACCTTGGTGTTGCTAGCGGCTCGCTCGACCGTTTGAGCTACATAAACTGTAGAAAAAACTTAATAAACAAATCAGCCGTTATCATTTTACGTTTATTTGTGTAGATGATGTTTATCAGTGAAAAAACAAAACTGTGCTTAAATAGATGTTTAGCCAAATGTTCACGCTGCTCTCTTCCACATAGTGTAAGTGAAAGAACAGCATTTGTCAAGCAGGGTTGTATGGCACATTTATCAAATAATAAGGACGCCTACTGGTCACTGCATGCTCGAGTTTATAATTCCTCCAAACGGTGTATATTCTGCAGCGCCGCAGGTCTCCAGCAGGTGGCAGTGTGATCACGCTGACGATTCCTGGACGGGGATTTGAGAAAGCCAGTCCCTCTCCAGTCCTCATCCTCGCTTCTGTAAACCGCATGTGTGTTTGTGTGCCATCTGTGACTGTCAGTCCTTTCCTAGTGTTCTCTGAATTCAGTCTGTCCTCCTCTCCAGAAAGCCTCTGTCTCTCTCACCGTTCTGCTGAATGGGTTTTCTCTCTTTTATCATTGTTTTGTTGTGGGGTTGTGTTTTGTCTGATCATTGTCTCTGATGCAATCGCGTGCAAACGTTGCTCCTGTGGTGTAGATGTGTGTTTCTGCTCGTCTCATTGGGTTCGAGGTTCTAGTGTGCTGTTTATCCACACACACACACACACACACACACACACACACACACATATGTTCTGCAGTAGGTTTGGGGCTGAAGTCTTTCCATGAAATATAACAACAGCAAGATTTGTTCTGTCTCACTGATGTTGCTGTTTCTAGGTGTTTTCTTCCTGTCTGGTGCTGATGTTTCAAACTTGTTCAGATTACTATGAGCAATAACAATACCGATGCTTGACTTCCTAAACACCTCGAAGATGAACAATAATATGCAATTATCCTTGGCTTTTTCGGCACTGAGTGTCTCTGAACATGAATACATGTACTGATGACACACAGACGCAGGAAGGTGGGCTCCATGCGAGCTCCAGCTTCATCATACTGCGTGTGTTTGTCAGTATCAGACGCGAGAATCAGTCTCTCACTGTGGCATCAGAATAGAGTTGATTAGGTGCCACTCTCGGGAGA
>NW_015506091.1:214738-224778 GCF_001515645.1 Sinocyclocheilus grahami | reverse complement strand
GCTGTTTATCCACACACACACACACACACACACACATATGTTCTGCAGTAGGTTTGGGGCTGAAGTCTTTCCATGAAATATAACAACAGCAAGATTTGTTCTGTCTCACTGATGTTGCTGTTTCTAGGTGTTTTCTTCCTGTCTGGTGCTGATGTTTCAAACTTGTTCAGATTACTATGAGCAATAACAATACCGATGCTTGACTTCCTAAACACCTCGAAGATGAACAATAATATGCAATTATCCTTGGCTTTTTCGGCACTGAGTGTCTCTGAACATGAATACATGTACTGATGACACACAGACGCAGGAAGGTGGGCTCCATGCGAGCTCCAGCTTCATCATACTGCGTGTGTTTGTCAGTATCAGACGCGAGAATCAGTCTCTCACTGTGGCATCAGAATAGAGTTGATTAGGTGCCACTCTCGGGAGAAAGGAGCATTATGGGATACACACAGTAGAGAAACCAGGGGACAGAACACACACAAACACACACACACACACACACACACACACACTCAATCACACACAATTGCTAACGTGCCTGAATTAGGACATAACATGGATTTGTATTGATTTTATATAAAGCTAATTATAATGACTGCAGACTGGCCCAAACCATACTAAAGTGCTTTTAGAAATATACAAGCCTCACATTTCTGCTTTTAAACCCTCTGGCACAATTGCCTTTTTTTTCATTTTCATTACAAGTTCATTATTGCAAGCTTGTTTTCTGTTCTTTTTTTTTTTTAAATGTGAGACGAGTCAATATTATTTTCTGTGGTAATCAAAAGCATGCTGTAGAGCTATTTTAATATAAATGCTGGATGTGATACAGAATATTCTGTTTAGACACAGTGACAGATAGATAGATAGACAGATAGATAGAGAGACAGACAGACAGACAGATAGACAGGTAGATAGATAGATAGATAGATAGATAGATAGATAGATAGATAGATAGATAGATAGATACAGACAGACAGACAGACAGACAGATAGACAGGTAGATAGATAGATAGATAGATAGATAGATAGATAGATAGATAGACAGACAGACAGACAGACAGACAGACAGATAGGTAGATAGATAGACAGATAGATAAATAGATAAATAGATAGATAGACAGACAGACAGACAGACAGACAGATAGATAGATAGATAGACAGACAGACAGACAGACAGACAGACAGACAGACAGGTAGATAGATAGATAGATAGGTGGGTGTATGTGCATCCTCTGAGCTCACTGGCACACTCTTCTCTTCTCGTGAGCATCATTCTCTCTCTCTGTCGCCGTGGTGATAACAGCACCAAGCGTCCCTTCACAGTTCGTAAACCTTCACCTTCAGCAGCTGACCTTTCCATAAATCCTGCGCTGTGCTCCAAACGCATGCAAATAACACAAGGCCTGTGTTTTTCTCAGTGACATTTTTATGGTGATCGGTTCATTCGTCCGGCATCAATGTGCTGAGACAGAGATTCTAATGGATTCTAATGGATTTCTGGAGCAGAACGGAGTCGACCGGGACCCAGCGCGAACGACAGATCAGGGGAGAGAGAACAGGCACTTTCCTGCTGGCTGAGCACAATTAAAATGAGAATGAAGAGAGCGATAGATAGATAGATAGATAGATAGATAGCTGAGACAGAGATTCTAATGGATTCTAATGGATTTCTGGAGCAGAACGGAGTCGACCGGGACCCAGCGCGAACGACAGATCAGGGGAGAGAGAACAGGCACTTTCCTGCTGGCTGAGCACAATTAAAATGAGAATGAAGAGAGCGATAGATAGATAGATAGATAGATAGATAGATAGATAGATAGATAGATAGATAGATAGATAGATAGATAGATAGATAGATGGCATTTTAATTTGCACCTCATATGTACTCAGAAGAGTTGTGGAGTCAGGTATATTGACAGTAAGTCAAAGTTTCCGCTCACCATGAACACAGAGGTTGAGTTGTACAGTCTGAGGGCAGCAGGCACAAATGACCTTCTGTGGCGCTGCTATTGTGAGGTTGCTGCTGCAGAACGTGCTCCTCATTCCAACAAGCATGGCATGGGCAGGGTGGGTCACGTTGTCCATAATGATCAGCAATTTAGACATCATTCCAGATCTCAGCCAACCGAACCTGTAATTTTGATGAGCTTCTGCTTTAGTTACCGTTTCCCAGAATACCACAGCAGAAAACTAGATGACTGATGAAATCATTGTACTACAAACACTGAGGAACCTGGGCCTTCTCAAGGACTTGGGTCTGGTCATTCTTGTTCATTACCTTGGTATTTCTGGTCAAATCCGAGCCCTTAACAGTTGCTCTATATTCTGCCTCATGTCCACACTCAATGCATCACACAACATCAAAGTCATCCGAGAACTTACCTTGTTGAAAATAATTCAGTATGCATGCCGATGATCAGCAATGCTAGACTTTTCAACTGGGTCTGCAAGTGGTTAGGAAGAGGTCTGAAGTGCATGGAGGATAGAACTGTTGCCCGAGGAGCCCATATGTTGCTCACCACACACGGAGGTAGTCGGTGACCCAAGCTGCCATGGAGGCATCCACCTGCATTACCTCCAGTTTCTAACCTAGTTATGCAAGATGGAGGGCATTGGAAGCACACGATCGTCACAGAGCTGCCAGACCAGGTGGGGAAACCAAGAGTAGCCTGTTCCAGGTCTGCATTGGGACTGTGCCAGTATGTTCACTTTGTCCTTTTCTCTGTATATGTTAGGTATTTGCATAAATGTGTGCATTCATTATTCCTATAGTTTAAGTAATGGTGAACGAGTTTGTCTAAATAAGTGTAAACCAGGGCTGGCCCTCGATGTCCACTGTCCTGCGGACTTTAGCTCCAATTTGATCAAACACACATGTAAAAAATCTAATCAAAGTCTTTAGGTTTGCTTGGAAATTGCAGGCAGGTGTGTTTGATTAGGGTTTTAGCTCACCCCGGTGGAAACTTTGAAACCAGTGTTTTTCATTACGGTCAAAGCACTTCATACCTGGTGGTACGCAACCCTAGTCTTCGCATTGTGTGTGGGAGGTCCGAGTGACTGATCTGCGCTCGCCTGTAGTCTCTCTTTGATACTGGAACCAGATAAAGTGTCTCAGAGCAGAAACCGACGAGGAAGCACTCCACTCATCTAATCAGTACAAACCCTCGAGACTTTCTGTATGACGGTTAAAATTATTTAAAAAATATGTTTTTGCTCAATTTTAATTGCAATGATTGTTGTCATTTGGGAAATGTATTTATACATTTCATCAGAAGTTGCTCTTTCACCAATAGGCAGAAATCAATAGAATATCGATTCATATGCATAGTTTATTTTACCTCATCTAGTGTACAGATTTATAACAGAATATCCAATAAAGGCTAAATAAACACCAGACTTTAGCTATACACTCACCCTTTCTACGTTATGAAATCTGGTGCAACAAAACCTACTCTCAAATATTATAACAGAGAAATTCCTAATAGTAATTCCAATAATTCAAAATTGCATTAATGTTTCTCTTTTAAAACAACGACAAGAAAGACTTATTGCGCACAGAGGTTGCGTAAGTAACAATATTGCATGTTCAATGACATTATTATCGTCTCGTTTTCATCAGGGGAAAAAACTTGATTGATGAACATTTTTCGTCATAGATTTCATTAACCCTAGTGTAAGCATGGCATCTACTTGTGTATAGAGGCAAGGGTCCGCTTCAAGGTGAAGTGAGTGGGGGTAAGTGGTTAACCCTCATCAAACCTGAATGATTTAACACATCTGCAGGGACCCCTGTATCTCTCACATCTGTTTAAAGCCATTGACCTTTCTCATACCGTTCCAAACATCCTTCATCTTATTCCACTACAACTGTCCTGCATATTCCTTCAATATGAGTCTTTGATCTCCAACAACTTTTGCTTTAAGTCCTTTTCTTGTCCCCAGCTCCTCTTGACAGTAGTAGTGCCTTAGGTCACCGGTGATCCAGAGTTTGTTGTTGGGGAAGCTGTGTACAAGTGTTATCAATACAAAAGTTGTCAAGTCACCTTTATTTGTATAGCGCTTCAATACTGATTGTGTCAAAGCAGCTTTACAGTGTCAAACATGGAAATAGTTTGTCAATAATGCTAGAGGACAATAACAAACAGTCATTTTTCCAGTTTACGTCAGTTCATTGATGATTCAGTGATCATAATCCAGTTCAGCTCTCTTCTAATAGTGTCTGTGCAATCAGTCAAGCGTCCACAACTAAGCAAGCCAAAGGAACCAAAACTCCATCAGCGGCAGAAATGTTGACCGAAGTTGTCCGTGACACGGTCCACCATACTGTCAGTATCACACAGCACATTGCAGCCATGTCCAGGAAAATGTCCAGATCCCCAGCAGATCCACATCCTCAATCCTTCTTGCAGTCGCTACTGTCAAATGTCGAGTAGAAGCTTGCCGGATGACTTAAAGCAGACAAGGCTGTGTTTCACGTAGACAGAGTGGCTGACAGAGAAACATTTCCAGTTGGCTTACATTGGTAAAAGGAGCTTGCTACTAGGGGTGTAACGATACACGTATTCACACCGGAAATGTTCGATATGGGTCTTTCGGTTCGGTGCGCATGTGTACCGAACAAATACAGCGTTGTTTTAACCACTGCACGAGCGGAACTTCATTGGAAACTTGCAGTTTTATATATTGTTACTTTTGATAAGAAACAAAGTATCATCTTTCAAATGATGTCCTTTTTTTCCAGGAAATTCAAACAATAAATGCCGCTTTGACGCTCTTTGATGTGTAGTGAGTGACAGATGGCTGTGTAAACGCCTCTGTTCAAACAGCAGCGCGATCATCTCTTCTTCTTTACTATTCGATTTAACGTGAAATAAACATGAATGAACATCTCATGCCTCATGTAATCGCTCAATCAGTGTTTCAACCGCGGAAAGACGACACTAGAACAGCTTGTAAACAAAACGTCACGCAGCTAGGTTTAGATCTGAACTCTGTGCCAGTGGTTGGCATGGGGTTTTGGCTTTGCATTGGTAAACATAATAGACACCCATTTAGATGAACCTGTTTAAAGGTTGTAGTTAGTTCCAGATTGAGTTAGTTGAACTGACCTGTATAACAGCACATGCATTTACCCACAATACCTTGCGTTCAACAGAACTAGCCTATTCATCAGTGCCTGGTGCAGATGGCCCGAAAGTCATTTAGAAGAATATTGCACCTGCCCAAAAGCCAGACGCACTCGTCTGTTTATGCACGCAGAGAAGAGCATTTCGCGAAATATTAGACTATATACTCATTATATTTCACTTTACCTTAATTACTTAGTGTGTAAATAAATCTGTTATGAAACGAGTTATGAGAGGCACTGTGTGAATAAATATATTTCAACAACACATAGATTTTTTATAATTTAGAAGTTAAAAACTGCATTATGTGCAATTTACATGTTTGCATACATTTTTTTAAAGTTGAGTGTTGCTTGTTATAATTTACAAATAAATAGTAATTAAATTTAAGTTTGGGCTCAGTTGTTAACTGTAACCTTATAGTAACCTAATGTAAAAGGGCTCGCTGTAGTTTAGAGCATAAGCCGAAGTAGATTTTTATCCCTAAGACACTTTGAATTATAATTGATTTTTTTTTAAAGAAAAAGCAATTTGTTCAGTAAACTACTGTTAGTATCCAGCTAAAGAAACGATGACCATATCATTTGATAAATTACTGCTGCCATGATCAACTAAAATGCACAAAAAATCGTTTTTTGAATGAAATTCAGTTTTCTTCTGCTTTCCATTGGCACAGTGTTTACTGCAGCAGGCAAACAGTGCTGAGTTTTGTTAATAAGGCACCGTTTATAAGAATTTCACATAGAAAGCAGACGTGTTTGCGCTAGAAGTAATGACAATGACAGCAGCAGTATTACAGCATATTTACTGGTTATATTGGATTGTAAATGATCACTGAATGCGATGCAGGTTTTTGCGCTGAAATGCATTTGTGAACGTGTAACGCATTCAGTCAGCGTGCGTGTTTTGTACGCTTGTTTTGACCTGTGGTTTTGTGCGTCGTACTCTCAGATGTAGAACATATGTTCTCAGTAAAGCACATGATACGGAGCTCTTTGCTCTACATGGCCAATCGCTGCAGTCTTGCTGTTTCTTCCTCCATTCCTCCAGGACTGATGGCCTCTCGCCGGTGAGTCAGGCACAGTAGCAATCAGCTGCTCACGTGTGTAAACAATATTCTTGTGATGCTCGGAACAGTAAACAGCTAGCAAACCATATGCAATTACAAAATCACACCACTGCAGTCGCAGATCTTTCTTGTCATTTGAAAAAAAAAATGTTCCATTTCCCATATGTCGCTTAAGGAAGATGTAATGTTGAATTACAAAGCATTAGATTTCCGAAAGATTGTATAAGTGACACGGAGACTATACACCAAGATTCTGACCAGTGCTGAGTTTTGCTTGCATGCGACTTTACACCGGATCAGAGGTTTAGATCTGAACTCTGTGCCAGTGGTTGGCATGGGGTTTTGGCTTTGCTTTGGTAAACATAATAGACACCCATTTAGATGAACCTGTTTAAAGGTTGTAGTTAGTTCCAGATTGAGTTAATTGAACTGACCTGTATAACAGCACATGCATTTACCCACAATACCTTGCGTTCAACAGAACTAGCCTATTCATCAGTGCCTGGTGCAGATGGCCCGAAAGTCATTTAGAAGAATATTGCACCTGCCCAAAAGCCAGACGCACTCGTCGCTGTTCCTCGTGGATATATTTATTGTGTTATTTTCAAGGAAGTCTAATATGTTTCACAGCTTCAAGGGAAATGTAATATCCCATGTTTTCATCAATAACTCGTGCTAATTCAGAGCTGCCAACATTAAATTAGCTGTTTTCTGTTCTGTTATCCCATTAGCAGTGAACAGATAAATGAATAAAGATGAGAATATACATTTGTCTTGATAGTCTTTGGACATGAGAGTTGGCCTGTAGTGTGACGTACTATAATTGTTTCATCAGTGTCATACATGATGCTTTTACAACCTCACACCGCAGAACCACTTGAAAGGAACCAGCCAAGAGAAAATTAAAGAAACGATGACCATATCATTTGATAAATTACTGCTGCCATGATCAACTAAAATGCACAAAAAAATCGTTTTTTGAATGAAATTCAGTTTTCTTCTGCTTTCCATTGGCACAGTGTTTACTGCAGCAGGCAAACAGTGCTGAGTTTTGTTAATAAGGCACAGTTTATAAGAATTTCACGTAGAAAGCAGACGTGTTTGCGCTAGAAGTAATGACAATGACAGCAGCAGTATTACAGCATATTTACTGGTTATATTGGATTGTAAATGATCACTGAATGCGATGCAGGTTTTTGCGCTGAAATGCATTTGTGAACGTGTAACGCATTCAGTCGGCGTGTGTGTTTTGTATGCTTGTTTTGACCTGTAGTTTTGTGCGTCGTACTCTCAGATGTAGAACTGCAGAACGAAGCCTCAGAGAAGGTGTGCGACTGTGTGTGTGTGTTTCTGTTGTGTCACGTTATCTGCTGCTTGCTGAGTGTCGACCTCTGATCCCTCCGCTCTGCCAGCTCATTACCCACAATGCCGAGCAGCTTTTCCAAAACAATCCCGCTTCAGTCGCAGCGGCTCTCTGGAGTTTATCAAATAAGCGTCAGAGCCTGCTGTAGAGCAGCAGAACACAGACAGATGGCTTTTAATATTTTGTTAAACCATTATTTACTCAATACAAAAGTACATACTTCGTTCAAACTAATCCGTCAACTTCAACAGAACATAACAGTTCTTATATTCCCACATTTTCTTTCATCTTCCGCATTCTTCATAGATTTGTTAAACGTTAAAAGAAATTGTGAAACCCGCAACCTGGTTAACCCTCAGTGATGCAAGAATCTGGACATCAGAAAACATGCCCTAAAGGAAATGTATGTAAGGGCTCACATGTCTTCTTACAGTACTCTTTAAATTCACAATCAGCACCATCAGCGTCACCATAAACTCTTCAATCATGCGATAAAGCCCAGAGAGGAGCCCAACATCTCAAGATCATTCCGGAAATACTGCATTGCAGCCGCTCGAATGCTTTTTCTCGGTCTAATGGCATCAAAGCAAACGTTGCCGGTGTCTAATGTGTTTAATTAAGGGGATGTTATCACTAATGGATCTGCCAGGTGCACAGCAGGACTGATCCATATGTATGACCCGCTCTCGCCACTATTTTAAAGTCTATTCATAGCAAAGACGCAGCCTTCAGTTCTTCATTTCTCTTTCGAGTGTCTTTTATTGGCTAAAGGGTCATGGCTAGCATTAACGACACACAGTGTTCAGCGGCTCCATTAGCTTATGTAAGACCGCTTCGAACACTGTACAGTACAGTATTCCTGAGAGACATGAGGAAACGTAAAACAAAGTCAACATGAAATCATAATAGACCATATTTGCTTGGCCCATTTTTGATCTGATTAATGCATGATGAACAAATCAGAATCATTCGACTAAATCTTCACTCTGGGCGACTAAATGATGTCTAATATTAGCCAATTGCTAATAAATTCTCATATTTTACTCGCCAGTGTGTGAGTTGGAGGCTAAGTATAAGTTTAGGTCAGATATATGTTCACTCGCAGAACACTCTGACTGAGCGCTTCAGAGTTTTACTCTCCGTCAAGCGATCTGTGCTGTTTTTCAGTTCATCTGAATGGATGCGCAGCGCACCTGTATTTAACGTACCGTAAACTCTAGTGTGAAGTGCACGCCTCGCCGTCGCTTTGTTTCACCCTCACGCAGAGAGAGCGGGAGAGAGAGAATTGATGCGCTACCTATGCATGCTACATGTAAACGATATTCTTTGTTGTATTTTGCTGTCAAAATAACGGAGTTCCTTTGGAATTCTTCAGCTTTTAAGAACTGCCGCTTTCTCCGGTAGTGGGCGGAGCTAATGCGCAAACGGCAATCTCATTGGCTGGCGCTCACCTAGTATCGTCCCTGTTTTGATTTCAGCGAATCAGTTCGAGCGAACGCACACAACCTGATTAATATTCATGAATCCAGTAGCTCATTAATCCTTGGTGTGTTTTATATTGTTCTTATTAGTAGAATTCGTATCATTATTAACTTATCAGTATTTTTGTTAGTTTTTCCCCAATTTAAATTTTTTTTACAGAAACACTGAATGATCAAAAACATGGTTATCAAGTTTAAATTCTAATTACTAAAGTTATATCATTAAGTAATATTGATTATCATATTATAATGCTTGACTGACTGATGTTATGAGTGTACTTTCAGATATTTATAAAACTGTGCCATTTTACAAACAAACATATATATATGTATACAGTATATATCAGTCTGGCGAGTAAACTAAAAAATGTACTAGCCAATCGCGATTCGATTGCCAAGGTGTAGAGGGCTGATTCTGCTTTTTTCCCTTTAATATGCTTCATTTGGCCATATGGCAGATTATAAAAGTAAAATGGGTTGCAAACAGAGGTTCCTGTCGACTTTCAGTTCAGGTGTGTGAAGCAAACATCACATACATTTTTTTTTTCAGTATTTATTTTATTATTTGATTTATGTAATTTGAAAACCCGTTTTTTCCCCCCATTCAATATAACTACGGTATATAACATAATGATACTACTACTAATAATAATAATTGAACAAATATTTTTCTTTTTTCTTTTATGGAAAATATAAGTTTTAATAACAACAAGCCAACATTTGTTTCCAAAACTCATGATAATGACTTTTTTTTAAGATACAGCCGCTCTCATAACATTTAGTTTGAGCATCTACTGTACATTTTCTAAGGGTATAGCAGCTCCTTCAATTTATTGATAGTTAGACATTTTTTAAGACCTTGTCTTTGTGAAATACAGATGAACCATCTACGAAACGAACACTATCACGAACGCTACGGTCAGAAGGAGAGCGAGCGCGTGAGGTGGTCTGTCCGGCTTTGGACTGATGTGTTTTTGATTAGTTCACGCCGC
>NW_015506091.1:201511-213761 GCF_001515645.1 Sinocyclocheilus grahami | reverse complement strand
CTAATGCGCAAACGGCAATCTCATTGGCTGGCGCTCACCTAGTATCGTCCCTGTTTTGATTTCAGCGAATCAGTTCGAGCGAACGCACACAACCTGATTAATATTCATGAATCCAGTAGCTCATTAATCCTTGGTGTGTTTTATATTGTTCTTATTAGTAGAATTCGTATCATTATTAACTTATCAGTATTTTTGTTAGTTTTTCCCCAATTTAAATTTTTTTTACAGAAACACTGAATGATCAAAAACATGGTTATCAAGTTTAAATTCTAATTACTAAAGTTATATCATTAAGTAATATTGATTATCATATTATAATGCTTGACTGACTGATGTTATGAGTGTACTTTCAGATATTTATAAAACTGTGCCATTTTACAAACAAACATATATATATGTATACAGTATATATCAGTCTGGCGAGTAAACTAAAAAATGTACTAGCCAATCGCGATTCGATTGCCAAGGTGTAGAGGGCTGATTCTGCTTTTTTCCCTTTAATATGCTTCATTTGGCCATATGGCAGATTATAAAAGTAAAATGGGTTGCAAACAGAGGTTCCTGTCGACTTTCAGTTCAGGTGTGTGAAGCAAACATCACATACATTTTTTTTTTCAGTATTTATTTTATTATTTGATTTATGTAATTTGAAAACCCGTTTTTTCCCCCCATTCAATATAACTACGGTATATAACATAATGATACTACTACTAATAATAATAATTGAACAAATATTTTTCTTTTTTCTTTTATGGAAAATATAAGTTTTAATAACAACAAGCCAACATTTGTTTCCAAAACTCATGATAATGACTTTTTTTTAAGATACAGCCGCTCTCTAATAATAATTGAACAAATATTTTTCTTTTTTCTTTTATGGAAAATATAAGTTTTAATAACAACAAGCCAACATTTCTTTCCAAAACTCATGATAATGACTTTTTTTTAAGATACAGCCGCTCTTATAACATTTAGTTTGAGCATCTACTGTACATTTTCTAAGGGTATAGCAGCTCCTTCAATTTATTGATAGTTAGACATTTTTTAAGACCTTGTCTTTGTGAAATACAGATGAACCATCTACGAAACGAACACGATCACGAACGCTACGGTCAGAAGGAGAGCGAGCGCGTGAGGTGGTCTGTCCGGCTTTGGACTGATGTGTTTTTGATTAGTTCACGCCGCACTTCTGTACATCTAATTGAGTTGATTAATCATCATGAGGCCTGCAGCACCATGAAAGTAATTAACACATGATCTCAATCTCTGTCTGTGGTAATTTGTGCTGCTGATGTGGTTGGTGTGTCAGTGCTTTCGGCTTCTGAAACGCCACTGACTCCAGGCTGTTTGTGAAGGTGTTCGGATGTTTGTCGCTCTGAATCCAATAACCATTTGTGTTTCAAATTTCGATTTTTAGGACTGACGGTCCACACTGCCATTTTGCAAGTGATTAAACCAGATCAGTGTTTTCAGACAGTGCAGTCAATATAAGCGTCAGGACGATGCCAAGAGTCTGTCAGTGAGGATGGAAAACGTATCAGCGCTCCTCAACTCATAATGAGCATCAGACAAACACTCCAGAACATATTCTTCAGCTGAATGCAATTCAGTCGCGGACTATTTATTGTTTCATACATTTAGCTTTGACTACCTTCACAAATGTCAAAATAAATGTACAAACAATGCTTATGAATATGGGTGAAAAAAACCCACCTCTCTAGCAATTAGACCATATATGAAACAGATAATTATGCACGCTATTAGCAGTGAAACATTATGTCTTCATATCCAATGACCTTCAGATTCACGTTTACAGTTCTCCGATGACGGTTAATGGTTATATTGACATGAAGGTAAACAAATAAAAATATTTCAGTTTTTAGTGTGCAAGAGTTTTTTTAATTATTATTATTATTTATTCCTTTTTCTGATTTAATTAATTATTAGCTTTTTATCAACTCACAAACCCACTTAAATTAAGCCCAGTTTGGGTTATATATATGTATATATATATATATATACTCAGTGGAGATCAAAATTAGAGAACAACCTATAATTTCCTAAATTTCGAGATTGCAGATGGCGGGCCGCTCTATCCCTTCGACAGGAGACAGGAGGCGGTCCAGATGAAGGCCAAAGGGACGACCCTTTCAGCTACTGCAAGAGAAATTGTTCGTTCCAAATCTGTGATTTCTCAAATATTGCAGCTTTACAGCGACACTAATTCATTCAAGTCCCCCCAAAAGGCTGGTCGTTCATGTAAGACAAATGCACGAGAGGACAGGATAATGCAGAGACTCTCAATGGGGAATCGGTTCAGCACTGCAGCTGGAATTGCTTGCCAGTTCAGTGCAGAACAGTGTCTGGATCTGTCTCGGCACGTTTAAGAGAAATCGGACTGAAATCGACTCGACTCACCTTTGCTGAGGAGCATGTTGTGTGGAGAGAGGAGAACTGGTCCAAAGTTCACTTTAGTTTACTTTATTTGGGTCCGACGGGAAACATTTTGTTTGGCGTCAAACTGAGGAAAGACTGAAGCCTGAGGGCAGTGAAAGGTGGAGGAGAAAGTGTCATGGTTTGAGGGATGTTTTCTGCAGCAGGTGTTGGGTTTCTTATACTGACGCATGGCAGAGTGAATGCAAATGTTTATCAGAACCTGCTTCAGCAACATGCGGCTCCTTCCCTGCAAGCATCTCCCAATCAGCCTGCAATTTTCGTGCAAGGCATTGCAAAACGGGTAAAGCAGTTCCTTGAAGATAAGAACACTGAAATAATGAAATGGCCAGCCCAGAGATCTAAACCCAACTGAAAATCCTTGGTGACAAAGTTATGGCTAAGAAATGCACTACAGTCACCAAACTATGGAAGAGACTGGAAGAAGAGTGGACTAAGATAACAGCAGCACTTCCTACTAATTTCTGACAGCTGTTCTCTAATTTTAATCTCTAATTGTGTTTTCCACAAAATAAAGATTTTTGTTGAAATGCCTTGGATATTTTGCCAAATATGTTAGTTAGCTACAACTAATATTCTTTCAAATTTTGAGCGATGAATATTAACAATATTTCAGAAAAAAATATTTATTGTTCTCTAATTTTGATCTCCACTATATATTAATCGTGATTTGTCTAAATTCCCACTGTTTCCAATGTTTGATATACATAAATACATTCAAATACTTTTTCTCTTGTTAAGCCTAGAAAACCTTGTACACAACAAAAATGTTGCCTTTGTTGCTTGTCTGAAGAAAGTGCTCAACTGTTGCTGAGATTATTTATAGAGGAACATAAAAAACAACAGAACATGAACAAAAGTGTTAATGCCGCAGTAACTAAATCACTCAAATTGCAGCTGCAAAGGTGAGTCACTTTTGGTTAATTAGCCATTAGCAGCTGCATTAAAAGAGCCGCGACAGCCTGACGCACCAGCGGACGAGTTTACTAACGAAGCCAGACAGTCGACGGCCAAAAACGCAGGTGCGCGAAACACACAATCAGCTAAATGAGTTAATGTGTGAACGGGAACGTTTTCAAGAAGAGCGGTAGCATGTGCCAAACTCACACAAACCAAATCCATAAAACAAGTCAGAGCTCACTGAGACTCGAACGCCTCGATTAATGCCACACAACGTTTAAGGCAAGAAAACAGGATCAAAATTGTTAATAGATATGACCGTACTCTCGTTTATTATTTATCTTTGAAAATTCATGAAACTTTGCACACGCGTCAGAACTGGTGAAAATTTACATCTGATATGAGTTTTAAAATTCAGTGTGGCAAAATGCCTCGATAGTGCCACATACAAAATTTCAATGAAGCGCCCCACTCTGTACATTTCACATACATGTACGAAATTCAGTACAAACATGTAATGTCCCAATATCTACAAAAAAGTCTCTTGGAGTGAATCCCAAAACCCAACAGGAAGTCAGCCATTTTTAAATTATATGAAGCGCCCCACTCTGTACATTTCACATACATGTACGAAATTCAGTACAAACATGTAATGTCCCAATATCTACGAAAAAGTCTCTTGGAGTGAATCCCAAAACCCAACAGGAAGTCAGCCATTTTTAAATTATCTCTGCCAATTTGGTTCTGTTTGTTTTATTTTGCCAATTTCAGGCATTTGAGCTCTTTCCCCGCCATTGACAGAATTTTCCGGCTTTCCTTGTTTTCACTTGTGTACGGTAGGAGGCGCTATTACACATCTTCTGAAAGAGTAGTGAACGTCTGGATCAAAACACGGCGAAGAAGCAGAAACAAGCGATTGCGTATGTCAGCAGATGCATATGTAAAATAACACGATCATCAAGATTTAAACAGCATATAAATCAAAACTGCCTAACGTTACAGAATGAAATGGCGATCCAGGAAGTGGTTTAGGACTGTGCAAGCTTTGAATGTGTTGATGGATGTGATCTACTCCATCTATGATTTGATCATCATTCTGAAACTGATCCAGACGTACTCTTTTACAAAAACGTTGCTTTTTTCGTTGAAAGGCGTGTTCATGGTAGCCTGAGAAAGTTTGATGTTTTGCCATGAAACAGGACGTTGTTGTAACTCAGGCATACGATGTTAAATCTGACCCAAACTTCACGTTTCATAAGAGTCCTGGCCTGACGACATCCACATGCCAGTGTTCAGTTGCAGTCATAGCGCCACCTGCTGGCAACAAGAGATGCCATATTTTACACTGTAATGCACTCCCAGCAACAGTGCCGTCATGTGCCAAACATGCTAGAAACATGCTAAACTATGCTAGCAACACTTAGCTAACCGCTAAAGCATGCTATTAATGGCATAAAATCAGACGTTGTAACTCAAACATGCAATGTCCAGTCTGCCCCAAACTTCACGTTTGATAAAAGTCCCGACCTGAACACATCTAAAGGCCAATATTCACTTCTAGTCATAGCACCACCTGCTGGCAGGGAGGTCTGGCACATATACATATACTTTGACGCATTCCTCCTTTATTTTCCCGCTTAAATGCATATCGCCGTCTGCTGAAGGCCACCGGGTGGCAGTGGCTTTTTCATCACTGCTTGCAGCTTTAATACGTTTTCTAAAATTGTATGTTTAAACATGTAAACAATGCTTCGTCTAATTAAATATGCACTAATTTTCATACATATAAATCGGAAGATTGGATAAAGCCAGGTTCAAAATTATTGTTTGATTTTGTTGACATATTAGAGTTAAAGGTTTTTACAGAGGATTTTGGATTTCTCTTTTTATCGCTCCATTAATCAGAAAATACTGTCAACAGAAATACATGCATTTTTAGGAATAAAATGTTGTATAAATCATTGTGAATGATATATGAACTCCTCAGTAAAATCCTTCAGATTATAGATAGGAATTGTTCTGTAAAGTTTGGTGTGTGTAAGAGAAAACTCTTTAAAGATATGGATTGGAATTGAAATCTGCAGATGGAAATAGACCATGTGCAATAAAATAAGCACTTAAATGTGTGTGTTGGATGTTTTCACTAGTCTGAAACAACATCCAAATAGCCCAGAATCTCAAAATTGACTAGTGCATGAAGAAACAATGTTTTCTTGCCCTTAAAGCTGACCAAACGTTCATCAGCTGGAGCTCTGCACGGCTGCTTGTGGCCCGTCATACAGTCTGTGTTTTATACTCATTTGTAACAGGAAGTTTTGCCGATGATTTCCTGATGTGTTCATATCCGTTCCCCTGTCTCTCATTTAAAGCACTGCGGCATTAGCAGCATCTAACGAGATGAAGCTCATCTGAGAGACACAAACTCACATTCATCCTCGTCTGTTCCTCTCACACATTTAGTGGCTCTCTTCATTTCATGCTCCGTGGCTCATGGTGGCCGCAGAAACGCAAGCCTGCCAATAAAACATGCTCCTATTCATTTGTATAAACCATGCAGAACTAAGAAATTCTATTAATTCGAGTTGCGCAGTAAAAACATTGTCCTGCATTGTGCTTTTGATCCTCGAGCGCTAATTTGATGCCACACTGTGTTGATTTGATAGTCTTAATAATAAACTCTGTTACACACAAACAGCCTTTAGAAATATCACCTCATTCTACTGCACTTATTTATTTCTATTGTTTTATATCTGTTTGTTTATTTATTTGTTTGTTTGTTTGCTGGAGGACTGAGATTGTTTTTCCCTCACAGACTCTGTTAAATGTCTTGTGACTAACTGACTAGTGCATCAGTAACTGCAAAGTCTCTTTCACTTAAAAACTAAACAACAGGAAATTATAGCTAGATAAGAAAAAATAATAATAAAGTTTGTCATGACTAACATGGATGCTGGCTTAAGAAAGCCTGACTAAGATACATAGATAGATAGATATTTTATTATTTTACATATTTTTATTCTAGAGTATCATGTCATTAGCTTAGCATCATACTAACATCAAACTCAGTCGTAGAAAAAAACATGCTAGTCGGCATTTAATACTTTTGAAAGCAGCAGATATTTGATTTACTTATTTATTTTAGTCTAGTCGTTTTAGCATGCTGCCAGAAAGACTAATTTTGTTAAAACTCAAATCACAAAGAGCGACATGCGGTGCAGGATTTGCATGAATTCATTCAGACGCTCTGAACGCCGTTCACACGTGTGTACAAACAGAAGCTTATTAAAACACACTGCTGGCTTTCTTCTTCTTACGTTCCTGCGGAAGACAAACACCTTTTATTTGCGGTGAAGAACAGAGCAGCTGGCGACACGGACGCGCGCAAAGCCACCGATCGCAGACAAAGACTGGAAGCGCTTTAGCGGAACATAATTACCAATAATTGATTGTGTTGAAGGCTGTTTTTATTTGGGCGGGATGAATGAAGCTGGCAGCACTTTCAAAAGCGCCTCGGCTTCTGTGAGGGTCTGCGAGACACGGCGGTCGACTTTCATTTATATTTCTGTCAAAATGAAGCCGCCCACCACTGCTTTCTCCAAGAGTTTACAGGCTCCCAACCACCAGCAGATTTAATTACATTGTCCGCGCAGCATCTGATATTTGAACGCTGGCTAAAAATACTCACGGTGTGAGTTTGTCACGGTTCCTCGTGAGCGAGGGTCTGTTTCAGGGTCACTTTCCGCAGCTGATTTCACTTCCGTTTCACCCGTCACTAGAAACCGAAGGTCAAGCGCAGTGCATTGTGGGATACCTCATGTAGTTACTGCTGCAGAAATGGTGGCAACAAAATAACTTGGCGTTTATGACGTAAGTGAAAACGAAATCAGGTGCTGTCCATCATCCGAGCAAGCGAGCGAGCGCTGAACATCTGAATGTTTCTCCGGTGTCCTGTTGAACCCGAAACGAGAAGCTCGATGCCATAAACTCTCGTCTTTAGCAGCGGTGTGGGAGGCTGTACAATCCCAATCATAATTTGTAATAATATGGTTAATTTAATGAGCTGGCAGGGTTCAGGGACGCGATGTGGAGTTTGATTAATGATGGAGTTGATGTGTTCAGATGTAATTAGGGGAATTACGGCTCCGTTTCCGTCGGAGAGAGAATACTCACCACTGTGCTGTTAGTGAACGTCAAATCACCACTAAAATACTGCAGAAACACACATTTCGGTTCTCCTTCGCTTTAAGTGCATTATTTATTCCTGCAAAGTGACTTTTAGCTAAATGCATCATTAATTACTGTTAACAAGAAACGTGGACCATGCGGTCCATTTAGTCATCAAATATTCAAAGAAAAATGCACACCGTCCTTAAACTCAGATAATGAAACTTAAATGCAACGCAAGTTGCTTTGGATAAAAGCATCTGCCAAACTCATATATGTACATGTAATAATGTTATTTAGATGTTAAATCAACTGTAAATGATCAAACTTCTGTTTGATCAATTATCAACAATCAATAAATGCAGGAAACTTTTAATTTAAAAAGTGAAAAAGTGACGTGACATGTGGCCAAGTATGGTGACCCATACTAGGAATTAGTGCTCTGCATCTATCCCATCCTAAGTGCGCGCACACACACACACACACACACACACGCACACGCACACGCACACACACACGGAGCAGTGGGCAGCCATTAATGCTGCGGCACCCGGGGAGCAGTTGGGGGTTCAGTTCTTGCTCAAGGGCACCTCAGTCGTGGTATTGAAGGTGGAAGAGAGCGCTGTACATTCACTCCCCCCACCTACAATCCCTGCCAGTATGAGACTCGAACCTGCAACCTTTCGGTTACAAGTCCGACTCTCTAACCATTAGGCCACGACTTTACATTATTGAAAATGACTTTTCAAAGTTGTAAACAAAACAAAAGATTACTGAAGGATATTTCACTTACAATCCCTGCCGGTACGAGACTCGAACCCACAACCTTTCGGTTACAAGTCCGACTCTCTAACCATTAGGCCACGACTTTACATTATCACAGAAACCTTTAATAATTAGTCCTTCTGTAGTGAAACTACACTGTAAAATGACTTTTCAAAGTTGTAAACAAAACAAAAGATTACTGAAGGATATTTCACTAAAAAAAAAAGTGTTTTCATGTTTATTTCAATGTGATACTTGCCATTTCTTGGTAATTATTTTTGAAAATCATTAGCTATTTCTAACTGAAAGTGGGTTCAAAGTAAATCCAACACCATTGTTTTTAACTGTTAATAACTATTTGCTAATATTAACAAGTTTCATTGTCTCATTGTCTGCTGCAAACTTTGTGTGAGATACAGACCCAAATTCAATTATTATAAAGTAATACTTCACACCGAAGTATTTATATCAGTATTTTTATATTTTCTAGTAGAAATGTCTAAACTTCCTTGGGTTTACTTGAGAAGCAAAACTGTGTGAAATTAATAAGCTTTATCAGGATTTTTACTTTATGTTCTAACACTATACACTGTGTATTGGCAAATTGTTTTGTTTTAATCATGAATCAAATAAATAGATACTTGAAACAATAGACAACACTGAAGACATGCATTCTCCAAAAAAATATATATGCAGTATATATATTATATAATTTGGCTACCTAAGTAAATGTATCTTGCTTTTCAGTAAAAATAGCAAAGCTTCCTTAAAAAAAAAAAACCCTGATCAAGACATTGTTTGCACATATTCACACATATTCCGCTCAGATAACCGCTCATGGTATTAGGAGAGTTTGGAGTGATTCTCCCGACTGTACGAGACACAAGCTCAAGCAGACTCTTGCTGAACTGAGCAGATATTTGCCGTGTCGAGAGCTCGTCATTCCTCTGACATTAATTACTGCAGGAGAAACAATAGCGTTTGTGCAGACGAGGGACTGCATTCGACCCGATTACGACACTAAAGCAGATGTTCAAGACGACTTCATCGACATGTTTAATTAATTACACTTCAGATGATTATTTGATCATTGCTCTGATTGCATTTTAGCTGATGCTGTTAGTGTCACAATGAGACACAATGTTTGACCCTCATTTAGTCCGTCACACTTCCCCTGAGCGGCTGCTGAAGGGAATATTTACACTGATTCTCACACACACACACACACGCGCCTGTAGATATGCCAGATAAAGACCTTGACACACACACACACACACTGCTGTAATCTCTTGTGAGAGATCTTGTCAGGCAGATGAAGTGAATGCGATGTGTTTTTCGGTGGCGTAGCGCAGCGGCCTGCAGTCATCACTCCTCAGATAACACTAATAGTGTCTGTGAGCGACATTTAAAGAATATTGGCTAGTGCTTCGCTAATATATCAACAAAGCATTAGCAAGTAACACTCTTTTTTAAAGTGTGCTAGTTTTTCACGAGGGTGCACAAGGCCTTATGCTTCAAACCTCACATCTTTGTCAGACTTCAAACTGTTGCAAAACATCCAGTCGAGTCTTTTCATTGCAGCGATGCTGTTAGTGTCACAATGAGACACAATGTTTGACCCTCATTTAGTCCGTCACACTTCCCCTGAGCGGCTGCTGAAGAGAATATTTACACTGATTCTCACACACACACACACACACACACACGCCTGTAGATATGCCAGATAAAGACCTTGACACACACACACACACACACTGCTGTAATCTCTTGTGAGAGATCTTGTCAGGCAGATGAAGTGAATGCGATGTGTTTTTCGGTGGCGTAGCGCAGCGGCCTGCAGTCATCACTCCTCAGATAACACTAATAGTGTCTGTGAGCGACGCTGCTTTCACACTCGCTCTGATCGCTTCGGTCAAACTAGACTCTGATTACTGTCGTCCTACTGCTGCTGGTCTCATTCCTGACAACAAGTCGAGACGTGGTGAGCTGGAGGAAAACATCACCTCTGTCAATGATGTGCAGAGAGATATAGAGATTAATGAAATAAGCAGAAAAGAAACCGAGATTACTCATTAGACTCTGATATCAGAGTGTAGATTTAACCCAACAGATGCAGTCTGGATTGACAAAGTCTGGCCTAAAAGTATAAAATAGTTCTGAAAGCTTGTGGTTTGCAGGTTTTACTGTCAGACAGACAGAAAGAAAGTCAAATGAAGGATTTGAACAAATTGAATCTCAGATAGACCATATTAAACCACTTCAGACCCCATGAGACCACTAAAAAACATTGAACCAGTTCAGTCCCCAATAAACCATTTTAGAGCCAATTAGAAGATCACTAAGAAACCACATCAGAACACATTTCTAATAATTAGCCTTTCTTAACAAGTGACATTAACAACATTGTTACATGTTAACTGCATTTTCTTGTTTTAACATTTAGCTAGAATTAATGTGTTCTGATACCTTTTAACATGTTTTAGCGCTTTGCTAACATGATTTAGCATGATGCTAGGGGTTACTAACATATTTTAGAAGTTTTCTTGCACATTGCTAACATGTTTTAGCACACAGTTTTTTACATGTTGCTAGCATGTTTTTAAAATGCTGCTAACATTTTTAGTCATGTTTCTAACACAATGTTAACATGTTTGAAGATGTTTGTAGCACGTGTTTGCACTTTACTAGCATATTTTACACTAAGCAATGTTGTAAAATATTTTTAACACATGACTAGCATGTTTTAGCACACTGTTAACACGTTTTGGCACGTTGTTAACATGTTCTGAATATGTTTTAGCACACTGTTAACACGTTTTGACATGTTGTTAACATGTTCTGGATATGTTTTAGCACACTGTTAACACGTTTTGGCATGTTGTTAACATGTTCTGAATATGTTTTAGCACACTGTTAACACGTTTTAATATGTTTTAATAACACACTGTTAATATGTTTTAGCACACTGTTAACACGTTTTGGCACGTTGTTAACATGTTCTGAATATGTTTTAGCACACTGTTAACACGTTTTGGCATGTTGTTAACATGTTCCGAATATGTTTTAGCACACTGTTAACACGTTTTGGCATGTTGTTAACATGTTCCGAATATGTTTTAGCACACTGTTAACATGTTTTGGCACGTTGATAACATGTTCTGAATATGTTTTAGCACACTGTTAACACGTTTTGGCATGTTGTTAACATGTTCTGAATATGTTTTAGCACACTGTTAACATGTTTTGACACATTGATAACATGTTCTGAATGTTTTAGCACACTGTTAACATGTTTTGACACATTGATAACATGTTCTGAATGTTTTAGCACACTGTTAACATGTTTTGACACATTGTTAACTTGTTCCGACCATGTTTTAGCACACTGTTAGTTTGTACATATTGCTAACATGTTTTAGCATGTTGTTTACATGCTGCTAATATTTTTGTCATGTTTCTAGCACAATGCTGACATGTTTTAACATGATAGTATCATGTCTTAGCACTTTACTAGCATATTTTACAACATGCACTATTGATAACACGTAGTAAAATCTTAGCAACACATCTCGTTAACACATTTTGACACGTGCTAAAATGTTAGGAACATGTTAGAAACACTGCTAGCGTATCTTTTACATGTGGCAAAATTTTATAAATAATTCATTGTTTGTTGAAAAATGAAATATCATCTGATTGCATAATGATTTAGCAAAAGCATGTAAACTTTCAGAAAGGCCCTCAAAAGCTTCCTCTGGTGTGAAAGAGTCTCGCGGGCCATAAGAGCATCCGTCCACATCGCTGACTCAGTTTATGAGTGCTAAAGGCTCGGATCATGAGGAATTACATTCATTTCATCCTTTCAGATACAAGTGTTCAGTGCCCTGCCTCTCTGAAACACACACACACCCATATATATATATATATATATATATATATATATATATATACACACATGTTAAATGAC
>NW_015506091.1:192061-200008 GCF_001515645.1 Sinocyclocheilus grahami | reverse complement strand
CATGTGCAAACAATATACTTGCTCTTGTGAATTTATTTGGATGTTAATTTGCTGATAATTCAGCTGCTGAACAATCTGACCAGGCATTCAAAGATGCTGTAAAACACTGAACATGCTTTAATATTGTAGCTTCTTAAACTACAAGTTAAACTCCAGTTGACCTGCTCATATTCCCATCACCAGAGGTCTGTGATGCACAAATGGGCCGCTATTGTTCAGTAACTTTAAAAAGAGTTTGATTGGACTTTTACACTTACAGTGGATGTGCAAGTGGATATATGTGAATTACAGTGTCGCTGTTAAACAAAGACTCGGCCCGTCCTCAGCGAACGCTAGTGTTGTGCTTCACACCGTCCAACTGCTATTAAAGAAGTGGCTGTGTAAAAGCATTCATATTTCATATTTCTCTCGCTTCTAAACTTGAGCTCATGAATACATATTACAGGATGTGGAAAATTCAACTCAGCAAAGTCCGACGCGTAATATTGCCGTTTCTTATCAAAGTTGTCTGGAAGCCTAAATTATTGTCATCAAAGTGAAACGGTTCTGGGCACCTCCAGCGCTGAGAGCTAAACGCTTTTACACAAACCCCATTAGAGGCTCATTGTGCACAGATAGCAGCTCTGAGACGCAGGAAAACATGGCCAGAGTCCTCGCGGCCGGCTGCCTCTTTCCTTCACAAACGTGACACCTCTTATTAAAGTGATAAATGGCCTCCACCGATGGGCAGATCTCAGCTGTCAGGAGTTCCACGGTGTTTTGGCCCGAGTGAACTGGAGCTCTGTGACAGAGAAAAAGAGCTGATAGAAGCGCTTTCGCTCGCTCCGTCCATCCGTCTGTCCATCTGAAGCTCTTAAAGTGCTACGTCACTTCTTAATTTACAGTTCCGCTGAAGGAGAAGTGTTTACCTGAGCCTCATGTCGCATCGATGCTTGGACGTGAAGAATTAGTCTCCGAACGGACTGAATTTGGATCGATGCGCGTGTTTGGGGGCGATACGTCACTGTCAGTCTGAGAATTGTGGGTAAACGTCCGGCTCTCTCTTCAGATAAACGGACGCGTATCTCAGTGTACAGACGCAGCCGCAGCAGCTGAAGAAGCCAGATTGTGGGAAACCTTCATTCCTGAAGAGTCTTCAGCTGAATTCGCTAGACAGCTGCGCTACTTTTGCACACACTGCTTCTTATTCACACTCATTTTTAACCAGGCGCTGAACGAAACGCCTAGTGTAGTACTGCAAAGAAGTCTGAATATGCCTAATTCCCGACTATGAGAACAGTATGTGAAATCAGTAGGATGTCCAAATGTGCAGTATTCATAAAATAGTAGGTAAAAAGTACCAATGGACCACTTTACTATCTGATGAGGCCATGGTAGACAATTCATGGACAACAGTGCCAAACAGCAAACAAATTATGTGTGTGTGTGTTCTTAAAGACGTTTACCTTTGCTGCTCATCCAATCTGCTTATTCAAACATCATCACTGTTAATATCTAGTTTGCACAGCAGTGATGGCCGGATCTCCTCCGTTTACAGCTGTTCAGTTTTTGACTGTTTGGTCAGTGTTTTTTCTGTGTCTCTCTTTTCCGTTGGCTGAACATCTCTGGAAGCACTGAGGAAGAAGAAACACACACACACACACACACATTTCTTTGTTTTATGTTGGGTCTTCTGTTGTTTTATCTTGAGCTAATGATATTCACGCTGCATTTTTAAATGCTCATTAGGAGGCTGTTTAGTACGTTTATGATGCTGCTTTCCTCATGAGGACCATTGGCTTCCTCTCATAATGTAGCTAATCTCAGGTTTTACTATCATTGTGAAGATGTTTGGTCAGCAAAACTAAATCTGACACACACACACACACACACTCTCTCACACAGACACACACAGAACACACACACACAGACACACAGACACAGAGAGAGAGAGAGAGAGCAAGACGCACAGACACACACACACACACACACACACAGAGAGAGAGCAAGACACACAGACACACACACACACTCTCTCTCACTCACACACACACACACACACACAGACAGAGAGAGAGACAGCAAGACACACAGACACACACACACACACACAGAGAGAGAGAGAGAGAGAGCAAGACACACATACACACACACACACACACTCTCTCTCTCTCTCTCTTTCACTCACACACACACACACAGAGAGAGAGAGCAAGACACACACACACACACACACACAAACACACACACACACACACACACTCACACACACACACACACTCACTCACACACACACACTGCATTTGCTGCTACAGTCGCTGCATGCTACAGTTCACGATGCATTAAAGCTACTGTACATTTTTAGAAATTAACAAAATTTCATGAATTAGTGAATGTCATAAATTATTTTCCCAAACTGTTATTTTCTCTTGACCTTGATTCTCTACAGTACACCTATAAACAACTAATTACAAGTAACTTGCAGTTTTTTGCTTGAAACAGTAGAGCATCAAAGTCGAGCAGAAACACTTTATTTTACACTCAGTGTGGAATATTTTCAATTCATCGTGGAACAACCCATTTTACAATCGAATGCAACAATAAAATAAGAAGAATAACGGGTGGGCGTTGCTTGATTTTCAATTTGAAGAACAGATTGGATGGCTGACAACTTTCCAGAAAAAAAGTTTCAGAAAAAATGTTCCATGAATGATGTGTGAATAATATTTGTGTTAATGTTTTAAGCACATTATTATGGAAGCCCGTTTCTGCCACTGAATAAAAAAAACGTTTTGACTTTTTTTCATGCAATTCAGAATTTTTTTCAGAATTGTGAGATCTAAACTTGGAATTGCGACTCATGAAGTCCAGTTCTGAGGGGAAAAAATACTCATATGTTTTCGGGAATTGCGAGTTTATATCGTGCAATACTGAAAAAAAGTTTGTATCCTGCAATTCTGTCAGAATTTCTACTACTGCATTTTTTTATAGTCTTATACCATTAAATGTATACTTTTTTACAGTGAATATTTAGGGAGTAAATAGAGTCCATTTGGATTTAATGGTTGAAGTTGTTGTGCATCATTGCTGTCTTCTGCTCCATCATCTGCTTCCACATCATATGCTGCAGTATGACACGAAGAACATAAAACGACTGTAACACTTGATGTGGAACAAACACACACACACACACACACAGCGAGAGAGAGAGAGAGAGAGAGAGAGGAAACATTTGGCCAAATCCACCTCACAGCTAAAGGTGTTTGTCTGCCAAATCTGTGAGAGCATCTCTGGAGCTCCTCCAGCTCCTCTGGAACATCACAGCGCTTCATTTGTTTACTGGAAGTGTCGCAGGAGTCGGCCATCGCAGCAGAACGCATAAAAACAGCCGTGATTTGTAACGCTTATCCGGCAAAAAACGCGCAACTCTGGGCTTCTTGGCCAGGAGCCGCCGGCGTCGTCCACAATACCGTATGATTGTGTCTCTGTCTAATTTATTCATCCACTCTATGCGGAAGCCATTTTGCCCAGCAGAGAGCGACTGAGCGTAATTATCCTAATTAGTGCTAATTCAACATGGCTGAGCCCATTTTTGTAACGAGCCCCTCATCCAGAGCTCAGAGGAGGAGGCTCGACGGTCGCCGCCTCCCTTTGTTGCCACGGTAACCGTTTCCGTGGCGACCTGCTCTTGACAGTGATGGGAAATGAAGAGGGGTTAATTTCACTGTGAAGGGGCACAAATTAAAGCCGAAATGAGAGAGAAATCAAATGCCTCCTGTTTGCAAATGAACTTCTGTCAGACACGGGCAAAAAAAATTATAATGAACAGATCCAGCAGCAAATACATCTTCAGATCAGATTTCAAGCCAACATCACAAACCAAAAAAACAACTAATTACAAGTAACTTGCAGTTTTTTGCTTGAAACAGTAGAGCATCAAAAGTCGAGCAGAAACACTTTATTTTACACTCAGTGTGGAATATTTTCAATTCATCGTGGAACAACCCATTTTACAATCGAATGCAACAATAAAATAAGAAGAAAGAAGAATAACGGGTGGGCGTTGCTTGATTTTCAATTTGAAGAACAGATTGGATGGCTGACAACTTTCCAGAAAAAAAGTTTCAGAAAAAATGTTCCATGAATGATGTGTGAATAATATTTGTGTTAATGTTTTAAGCACATTATTATGGAAGCCCGTTTCTGCCACTGAATAAAAAAAACTTTTTGACTTTTTTTCATGCAATTCAGAATTTTTTTCAGAATTGTGAGATCTAAACTTGGAATTGCGACTCATGAAGTCCAGTTCTGAGGGGAAAAAATACTCATATGTTTTCGGGAATTGCGAGTTTATATCGTGCCATACTGACTTATCTCACAATTGCGAGTTTATATCTTACAATTCTGAAAAAAAGTTTGTATCCTGCAATTCTGTCAGAATTTCTACTACAGCATTTTTTTATAGTCTTATACCATTAAATGTATACTTTTTTACAGTGAATATTTAGGGAGTAAATAGAGTCCATTTGGATTTAATGGTTGAAGTTGTTGTGCATCATTGCTGTCTTCTGCTCAGTCATCTGCTTCCACATCATATGCTGCAGTATGACACGAAGAACATAAAACGACTGTAAAACTTGATGTGGAACAAACACACACACACACACACACACACACACACAGCGAGAGAGAGAGAGAGAGAGAGAGAGGAAACATTTGGCCAAATCCACCTCACAGCTAAAGGTGTTTGTCTGCCAAATCTGTGAGAGCATCTCTGGAGCTCCTCCAGCTCCTCTGGAACATCACAGCGCTTCATTTGTTTACTGGAAGTGTCGCAGGAGTCGGTCATCGCAGCAGAACGCATAAAAACAGCCGTGATTTGTAACGCTTATCCGGCAAAAAACGCGCAACTCTGGGCTTCTTGGCCAGGAGCCGCCGGCGTCGCCCACAATACCGTATGATTGTGTCTCTGTCTAATTTATTCATCCACTCTATGCGGAAGCCATTTTGCCCAGCAGAGAGCGACTGAGCTTAATTATCCTAATTAGTGCTAATTCAACATGGCTGAGCCCATTTTTGTAACGAGCCCCTCATCCAGAGCTCAGAGGAGGAGGCTCGACGGTCGCCGCCTCCCTTTGTTGCCACGGTAACCGTTTCCGTGGCGACCTGCTCTTGACAGTGATGGGAAATGAAGAGGGGTTAATTTCGCTGTGAAGGGGCACAAATTAAAGCCGAAATGAGAGAGAAATCAAATGCCTCCTGTTTGCAAATGAACTTCTGTCAGACACGGGCAAAAAAAATGATAATGAACAGATCCAGCAGCAAATACATCTTCAGATCAGATTTCAAGCCAACATCACAAACCAAAACAAGTGCACTTTAGCACACTTGAGCAAGAGTACTTGTTATTGAATAATACGCTTAAAGGGATAGCTCACCCAAAAATGCATATTCTGTCATTAATTACTCACCCTCATGTCGTTCCAAACCCATAAGACCTTCATTCATCTTCGGAACACAGATTAAGATATTTTGGATGAAATTCGAGAGCTTTCTGACCCTGCATAGACAGCAAGGGAACTGAAACTTTCAAGGCTCAGAAAGGCAGTAAGGACATCTTTAAAATAGTCCATGTGACATCAGTGTTTCAGCCTTAATTTTATGAAGCTAAGAGAAGAAATTATTCAATGAAGTCGTTATTTTTGTTTTCTTTGTGCACAAAAGTATTCTCCTAGCTTCATAACATTACGGTTGAACCACTGATGTCACATGGACTATTTTAAAGATGTCCTTACTGTATTTCTTGGCCTTGAACGTTTCAGTTGCTTTATAAAATTGCAGTTGAACCACTGAACATACTTAAGTGTGAACTGAACGCAATGTTGCAGTTAATAGTTTACATTTATATTAAATGCAACTAACTGAACTTTTGAGTTATTTATGAGACATTTTATGAATAGTACTTAAGTCCATCTTTATGTAATTTCATATTATATTGTCTTTGCAATATGGTAAGTTAAACATACTTAAATGCTATTTCCATTTAAACATGCATGATGCCACATATTTAAATATATTTGTAACTGCATATTTATAATGATGAAGTAGTAATTTACTTTGTACTTTAGTATGTTAGTCAACACATCAAAATCTTCTTTAAAACACCACAAAAGATTAAATAGGGGTTTAAATTTATCTTTTAATTTGACACTGTTAGTGGACTTTTGTGTGTTAAAGTGTACTTGAGTGTGTTAACAAACAGTCATGGAAGTGTATTCTCTTAAAGTACACTTAAGTGGCCTTTTATTTAATATTAGGCTATATCATTATCGTAAAGTACCATTTTTAATATATTTTTAAGATCAGAGGTTGTCACGTCACACTGTTGAGGAAGCACGCAGGAGGCACGAGTAAACGAGAACAGTCTTTAATCAAGGAAACGCAGGAGATATTCCACAATAGGAGCTTGAGCCAACACACGTAGACAACAAGTAAAACCGACAAAACAAACTGAACAGACTGGGGCTTATAAGGACTGGATAACGAGGGGCAGACAGGTGCGGGCAATCAATTAATAATCAAACTAAACAAGGACCGGAACCAGACCAAATAAGGCAAAACAGGAACTGAAACACATGACAAAACAGGTCCAATCCTGACATTTTGCCCCCTCCCGGGAAGGTGCGTCCTTGCACCGTAGACAACAACAGAGGGAGGCATAGGTGGGAGCTTGGGAAGAGGACGTACGCCCGGGAGGGGGCCGGCAGACAGAGACCAGGGAGGCGACGAAGGAAGGAAGAGCCAGGGAGGAGACAGGAGAGGCCCGGAGCAGGAGGAGCACAGCAGGACATAGGCCACAGCCATGATGATGACCCACGGTGGAGCCGACGGAGGAAGGAGTCATGGAGCAGGAATGGCCGCCGACTCCAGGGGGCCGACCAATGGCGGCGGAGCAGGTGGTGGAGGAGCCCGAGGTGGAGACAGAGAGTCAAAGAGCCAGGGGGATGCCGAGGATCCGGGGGGCCAGGGTGGAGCCGAGGGCTCTGGCGACCGAGCCGGAGATCCGCAGCGGAGCCGAAGTGACTGAGGACCAAGGTGGAGCTGGCGGGAGGAAGGAGCCCAATGGAGCTGGTGGGACAGAGCGACGAGGTGCAGCCGGAGGAGCGGAGTCCTGAGGCGATTGCAGGTCGACACCCGACCAAGGCGGAGCCCGATGAAGCCCGGTGGAGCTGGTGGATCGACGGGTGACGGTGGAGGCGAGGGAGCTAGGAGCCGAGGTTGAGCCGCTGGGTCTACGGGCCGAGGCAGAGTTCGGGTCTCGGAGGCTGCAGGTGGAGGTGAGGGATTCTCCAGCCATGGCGACGCTGGAGGATGGCAGACCCGCAGAGCGGCAGGCTGAGGGTGAGCAGAGGGGCTGCCAGACGACAGCGGTGGAGGAGGCAGGATTGGGAAACGTGAGCCCCCTCAGGGCTGGACGGGACCAGCGGGGACGAAGGAGAGAGGAGAGGGGGCAAATAGGCTTCCAGCTCAGTTTCCCAGTCAATAAGATCTACTTCTAAGTTCAGCAGTCCCAGATGTATTATCAGCCGCTGTGCAGTGGGTGGAGCTCCACTCCACGCTCTCACAGTCCATGGTTTTCTCCCTCACGATGGCCGTTGCAGCCGGCTCACGCACCTGGTCTGATGACTTGGGCTCTACTTCCGGGGCGATCCTCTGCTCAGTCGCTTGGCATTGCGCTGGCTCGTAGATCGCGGCGGAAGTTGGCTCTCTGTCATCGGTGGGCTCGGGCTTTAGCTCTGCACCGCGGGGAGATGGTGGGCTGGACTCTGGGTCTGGAGTGGATCTGACGAGATCATCCTCGGGAGTGACAGTGAGAGGAGATCCGTTTCTCGCCAGAATCCACTCCACAAATGCGGCGACATCCGCTCAAGCACTGTGATAAGTTATATATATATATATATATATATA
>NW_015506091.1:185194-192025 GCF_001515645.1 Sinocyclocheilus grahami | reverse complement strand
ATTTTTTTTATTATTTTTAATTTAAATATCAGTTTTTTTTTTTTTTTTTTTTTTACATTTTTAATGGCAGTCAAAACAATATCAGTTTCATTCATTCATTTGATGCAGAAAGCGATGCAACACTGAATCCCGTTGCAAAGACACAAACTAACTCCATTTCAAATACAGCAGAGGAGTTATTATTTTGCTTGCTTGCTGTTTTATTTTAGTTTTCACTTTAAATATCCAAAAGACCAACACCAGATGAATCCTACACCAAACGCCCATTACTTAATTTATTTTTAATGTAATCACTTCATCATTCATGTTATCAGAAAAATTTGAAATTGTTCAATGTTTTGCAGCATGTAAACAGCAATATGATGGACACAGATTTATTCACGGTTTACCCAAAATGACTCGCCTGCAGATTCCTCTGCGCCACAATGTGAACGAAATGGCTAAGCTAAAACAGACTTCTTCGGATACACTGCGTGCCGGAGGCTCCGCTCACCAAGCGCCGCAGAGGCGGGAAACAGCATTTAGACGTCATTGTTTTGAATTTATAAAACCCGCCATTTGTCGAACAGCAGCGTTTGTGACGCAGCTTCAATCTGATAAAACACAGTTCTTCACTAGTGGACGGTTATGGAGTTTGACAGTGGGACAGTTGGACATTGTGGTGGATCAGAGATAAAAAATTATATAAATTTTCTTAAGTTTCTTGCACAGACTGATCGTTTCGTGTCTTAAGACCTCAATGTATCGTCACGAGCCGCAGGGTTTAATTTGGTTTTGTCTGTGTATGGTTTTTTTAACTCTCAAAGCCGTGGAGCCCATTGACTGCCATTATAAGACTGACAGACTGCAACTGTTTGAGTTAAAAGTCTGTTTGTGTTCTACTGAAGAAACAAAGTCCCCTACATCTTGGATGCCCTTGGGCTAAGCAGATAAACATACATTTTTCATTTTTGGGTGAACTATCCCTTTAAACCCGTAATCTTGATGATGTTGTTTGATGATGTGGATCAGTTTTAAGAGGACACACACACACACACACACACACACGGTGTCGCTTCTATCCAATCAGAAACGTGCCTCCATTAATCCTAAATTTACACGTTTTGAGGTTTGACGGTCACATTTTGTGTTCCTCCAAGCATATAATCAACACTTCTAATGAAAAATAACAGTGTTACGGCACAATTATCCTAAAATGTCAGAGTCGCTTTTCAATACGACTGCAGCCAAATGAAATTCAAATGAGTTGTCATTATGCCCCTTTTTTATTTCTACAAGATACAGATGAAATATCATAACAATTACACAGTGTATCTGAGTGCTATATCAGTGATTAAAGAAATAGTTCTAAAAACCTATTACTATTACTCATATATATTAGTTCAAACATTTGAATGCCAGTAAATGATAGATACATACATAAAAATATACTCCCTTGCATGCATTTTACAAACTAACATAATGTTGTTGTTTTTTTCCTGACTGGTTGTATGTAGTTTCTCATGAAAATGTCTGTGTTTTTGTGCAGGTCTCTGGAGGGAAAATGTTCCACTGATTTTTGTTCCTGCAACCTCAAAGTAAGATCAATACACACATACTCTCACACACACACACACACACACACACTCACGTATAAAGCAGTGTTTGAGGCTGGTGGTTGGTGAGTTAGTGATGTTTGGTTTGGTTGTGATGACATTAGAGACAGATGAAGATGAAGATGAATCCGGCTGAAGGCTCTGATCTGTGATGGGCGAGTGTGTGTGTGTGTGTGATGTTTCTGAAGACGTGAAGCATTCAAACTCCTACAGAGCCGCTGATCAGCGCTGATTCGTCACTCTCGTCTCTGTAATGTGCTGTCGGTTCTTGCGTTGGGTCTTGACGTCGTGCAGATGTTCCAGAGATCTCGCTGATGAACGATCACATGCACTCATTTCCTCAGCAGATCCGCTTCTTCAGGACGTGTGTCTTCTGAACAGATCTGCTCCACATCCACTCACATTCATCTTTAATCAAGCCTAGGACCCTCATCACCACTCACTGTCTTCTATCAGGTCCTCTCCTCACTGCTGTTCTCGACAGTCCATTTAACATGCTTTAAAATCATATTCTGTAGTGAAGGTTTGAGAGCTGTACAATTTGGGTAAACATTTTAATTATGCAGTGTATCAATGCGATTATTTAATTATTATTATTATTATTTGACAGTACATCTATAAAATTGCAATAATAATATTTATGGTGTTTTAAACATTAAATCGTTAGGTTTATAAGTGCTTCCATCACATGTTTGGTTCATTAATGTACATTGAAGCGACTGGAATGCTTGAGCAGGATTTCGAGGTTCATCACGACGCTCATCTCAACCGTTTACTGAACGAAGCTGATGACAGTTTACTGTGTGTGTGAATGTTGTGTTGTGAGCCCAGACATCTTTAACACATAAACTGGAGAGTGAGCGTAAAGACGGCCACCGGCGTTACTGTCACTGCTGTCATTTTGTGGAGAAATGGAGAAATTATGGGTTTGTTTGTTTTTTCAGCAACAATTACTTCAGTCCAGGATTATTTTATCACCATTAAGATACTAATTATTGTTAATATTTTGAAGTAGATATTATTTTAATATTTTCTCTTTTCATTATAATTCCAGTTAAAATTTCAGTATTTTTTAATTACCGTACTGACCCGAATATAAGACGATGTGTTTTTTCTTGGAAATACGTCTGAAAAAACGCGGTCGTCTTATATTCAGGGTCTAGACTTTGACATATCAATAATACACCCACAACAATAGGTGGCGCCAAATACGCATAAAACGAGTGTGCCATGAAATACGTAATGTAATGCGTGTTGTAAAGATCGCGAGTAAAAGAGAAAGAAAAGCTTACAGCTGCACGAGTCGTGACGGTCACGTTAGCCTGATGGACCAAACTCTCTGTGATTTTAAAACGTAGGACGGTACCCAGATTTGAAGACGACAGTAAGATTTAACTTCTACTGTTAATAAGATGTTGGTAGGCTACTATTAGATGGATAGCCTAAATGTCCTGATTCAGACGGGCTACCTGTTTTGTTTTTTTATGCTATATCAAAAAGTGTATATTTTTTAAATGTGATTGTTGGTACATTTGACCAGTTTTTACCATACTTTCAAAACAAAAAAATATGCAATATGAAAATAATTGAAGACAAAATGTATTTAGCTGAGAAAAAACAAGATTTGGTTTTTAAAAAGCTTTTTTCCAAAAGGTACATCTGGAAAAGGGGGGTCGTCTTATATTCGGGCCAATACGGTAGTTAATAATATTAGATTTTGAAGTTTTTCGAATTTTTTTCGAATATAATTGTTTTAAGTTTTTAAAGATGTATACATTTTTTTAATTAGCTTTTAGTTTTTGATTTTACTTTATGTAGTTTTTGTTATTTTAGTATTTCAGCTTAAACTAAATGAAAATGAAAATGTATTTTTTAATACATATTTTAGTTCTTTTTTATTTTATTTTATGAATGTGTTTTTTTTTTTTTCCATTTCTGTTCATATTTCTTATTGTCAAAGTTGTTGTGATTGTTGTTGTTTTTAGGATTCTTTGATGAATATGAAATCTAGCATTTATTTGAAATATTTGAAAAAGCAGTAGTGTGTATATATCAGGCTGTTCCACTATAGTTAGCCTATATTTCATTATTCTACGGTAGGCGTTTCAGAGTGCCGTTGGTCACATGACGTTCAGAGCTCGTGTGATTGGCTCAGAAGAGTCTGCCAGCAGTAATGAGCACAGATGTCTCCAGCCAAGCAGCTGTCATTGAGATGAATGTGTGCGAGATCAGAGCTCCTCCGGCTCGACGGAAACCCAGATTCACTGCAGACCAGCGAGATTCACCAGATCTTGCCTTTGTGGCCTCGTATTTCTTCACTGTATTCGTTTAGCTGTTACCCTTCTCTCTTTTTCCGGATCCGTGTCTAAACATTGTTCTCCTGTTGACTCTAAAGGTCTAATTAACATAGAGATAATTATTTCTGCAGTCACGATTCAGAAAACTCAGATAATTGAATTCTCTTAGTTTCCCCAAAAAAAGCCAAGTCAGCGGTCCAGACACGGCTCTCTGAAGTTAATTCTCTTCATTATGGAATCATGCTTTCGTCCACACGCAAACGTCTCCAGCGCAGCATTGAGTAACTCATTACACAACTTCATGAACTCACTGTGTGATCCACACATCTCCATAAACGCCCCACTCTTTCAGAGATTCAATAACAGAGTATTATTATTTTTTAGTTTTTCGTTTTTTTATTGGAGCTTGACAGTCGTTGCATGGACTGATGTTTTTGTTTATTTTATGGAAACAACATAGAGAGTGAAAAGTTGTTGCAACATTTTTGGCTGAACTATGTCTTTCCGCATGAGACACAAGCTGGATAAAACAGCGCAAGGGTTTAATCAAACTCTTACAGACGAGTGACAAAATTAAAAATGACAGAACGTAAGCTCAACAGCAGATGCAGCGCAAACAGATGTGCACACATTAAAATCATCTTCAGATGAAAACAGGTCAAGCTCACGCACCTGACTGTGTCCTGCGGGACTCGCAATACATCTTTAATTAAGAAAACAATCTTCCAACGCTCAGAGTTCACTAAACTGAGACCTACTTCTGGCTTTACCGTCTTTACTGCTGCTGTTTTTGTTGAGAAGTTTCCCGTCTGAGAACAACATTTAATCCGTGTTTAAGGAACCGGAGTTTAAAGGGATGACATTTATTTTATTTTTTTCTAGTGGAACACAAAAGAAGATGTTTAGAAGAATGTCCATGCTGCTCAATAATATTTAAGCTGTCTCATCATATCTAAAGCTGAACTTCCGCAGTCCTTTGTCTATATTTCATGTTTAGCGGCCATATACAACATTTTGTAAAAAACATTAGTTTGGCCAATCCATCAGTCTTTTAGACTTTTTTATTTTTTTGGTCCTCAAACAAAAGTTTGTTCATTAGATTGTGTATGATTATTTTAAATATAGAATACGTATCAGTGCTGGGTAGTGACTGATTACATGCGATCTGGATTATGTAATCAGATTCCAAAAATTAAGTACTTGTAATTAGATTATATTACATTTTAATCAGATTACAGTATTTTTTTATGGATTACATGATTGCATATTATTCACACAAGGGCAGTAAATCATTCATCATTTATTAAAATATTAAATAAATAAAATTTTCCTTTCTAACCACCTACTGTGTGTGATACCATTTAGCTTTGACTATATTCACAAATGTTGTGTAAATAAAATAAACTTTCAGTGACTGCTGATTCTGGAAATCTGGACACAAATATTTCAAACCAGGAAGACTTTGGGCGTGTGATGCCATCACTTGAATGCTGATATCAGGGTCTGTTTGTGTAAGAAATCCCTACACAGTGTTCATGTTTATTAATGTAATGCAGGAATTCCCAAACGCTTTTGTCAGCCAAACCCCTTAAAATAATTTGTTTACTTGAAATACCTCTGAGGAAGTTCATATTTCAAATATTTGTATGTTTACAGTTCTCTGGTGTGGGTTAATGGTCACAAATAAAACATTTATACATTTCTATAGTTTTACATAGTTTCAATTATTTTAATTTTACATGTTTATGATTTAATTAATTATTAACTTTTTTATCAACTCACTAGTCACTCACTAATGTTTATGTACGGGATAATGCACGTGTGAATTGCCTGCGTATGTGCGTCTCTCTCTACAAACAATGACGCTGTAAGTTTAGTTACTTCAAAAACAGTGAGTTGACCTCCTCGTTGCTGAGGAATATAATGTAGCGATCCAATACCTAGGCTATTTTAGTAATAAAAGTCATGGGGCAGCGCTGACCAGAAGTCTCTGTGCTCATGAATAATCTCTCTCGCTCTCTGTGTGCATCAATTAAAGCAGCGCATTTATATAGAACGGTGATTAAACTATGTATTAAACTGACTTAATGCATTCCTGCCAGCCAATCAGAATCCAGTATTCAGATGTTGCATTTTATGATGTTGATATAAAAAAAGTAATATATTTTATATTTAGTTAGAATACATTACCCAAAATGAGTAACCTAGATTGTTACTAACTACAGTTTTCATCATGTAATATGTAATCAGTAAGGGACAACAATTTGTACTCTTCCCATCTCTGTAGCTCGTAATATTAGAGAGCTGCTCCGTAATGAGACACGAGATGATGAACTAGAACCGAGTGAGTTCTAGAAACTCTGAAGTAGTTCTGGGAAAAGTCTCAGTTCTGGGAAACTTCAGGCTAGATAAGAATGGGGCCCAAATTATTTTACATTGTTGAAAATATCAAATGTTTTTTGTTTTTTTCATTCAAGAGCAATTTACTCAGCTTGATATGAAAGTCTTTGAGTGTGTGTTATTCTGTATGAGCTGATTTGAGGCTTTAATGGAGGTCTTGTTCATTTCCGTCTTGCTCTCAGTGCGCTTTAACTGAAGAGGGAAGAGCTTGTGCAGACATTTGTCTTGATTGACTCGGGAAAGTATGGCTTCTAATGAGCCCCGTGTGTCGGACTTCAAATTATAAGGCAGGTTTTTAAGACATGACAGGCAGTTTTATGGAAAATGGTGTTTTTTTTTTTTTTGCTTTTTTGGTGAAGAGATCTCTATTTTTCAGTAAAAGGGACTTAACATCACTACTAGATCATTTCTTATTATAGGGTTGGTGACCATAGAGCAGAACTGAATGATGCTGGGAAGAAAAAAAAAAAAAAGTGAACATTGCAATGAATGATTATAGGATGATTGAGGTGATTTTGTAGGGAAGTGCATCTACATGG